>NC_045440.1:130758242-130830481 GCF_002776525.5 Piliocolobus tephrosceles
GGAAGGAAGGAAGGAAGGAAGGAAGGAAGGAAGGAAGGAAGGAAGGAAGGAAGGAAGGAAGTCTCTCTGAATTTCTTTCTTCATCTCTAAAATGGGGATAATACTAATACCAACCTCATTGTTGATATGTATTAAATGTAGTTGACTTCATATATGTAAAGAACTTAGCATAATGAACATGTCTGAATTATTGTTCTATAACCTTACCTTCCATGATTCTATCTAATACACATCCCAACTCAGTGTTACACAATGTCAATGACAGAAACATAATCAGCAAGAATAACAATCACTTATGCAGTGCTTCCTATGTGCCAGAAACAACTGTGAGATTATGAATGTTTGTTGTTTTAAATCACTAAAGTTTAGGGTGGTTTGTTACATAGTAGCAGATAAGGTGGTAAGAGGTTATGTCTACTCTGTTTAACTATTCTGGGCCTAGTTTCTTGCAGTCTCTGGTGTTTCATCAGTAAAATAATGATAATTCCCTTTTTATCCATTTGTTAGAATTACATTAAAGTATTACCTTAGACTAAGACATGTGTTGCAAGGGGTATGAAAGTGTTTCACTCAATGCCCAGCACATAGAAGGTATTCAGTAAATATTCCCATAATACTTCTGCTGCAACAAATCACTGCAGTTCTCTCCTCACTAGCAGCTTGGATTTCTAGCAATCAAGAGAGTTTCTTTAATGAATTCTTACACACAATTATAAGATCCTATATAGGTTGCTATCCAAGAAAATTAAGGAAAAAATAATTTCTACACTAATGCTCAGCATGCCTGAACAGCTTACAAAGGAAGCCCTTTCCACGTCTCCGTGTCACACTCCAGGATTTTAATGTCCCATTTCTGAGAAACCATTCCAAACTGCAGTAAATGCAGTCCAAATGTATAAGGACTTGGTACATTGGTAACAAAGCAGATGCAAGAAAAATATGCAAACTCAGGAAAAATGCAAATTAGAAACAGTAAGTGATTTCACATGGTCATGAAATACCCCAGGGAGTGCACCAGGTCAGTGATTTATTAAGAGAACTTTCAGAAGCAAGTGCACAACCCCAAGTGCTCTGTGGGTTTCTATTAAGACCCCACTTTTACAATTGGGAGAGACTAGATTCTGTGGGGCCTTTAATTATCTGTTCTTAAAAACCTAAATAATAAACATTGCAAGGACTCAGCCAGTTCATAATTATCTTCACGACAGTGACTCTCTTGGGGTTTTACTGATTGGTCCTTACTTGGAAGGTGTAAATAGAGTAGGCAAGTAGGAAAAACAAAGCATAAAAGAGACAGTGCATCTCTCTGCTTGAGGAAAACTCACTTTGGACAGCACCTCGAATGCTATCAGGGAAGCTAGAGTGTTCTCCTGTTCTTTGCTGTCCTTGCCAGTGTCTCCTCCTGAACTCACATCAGAAGTATGCCTTCAAAGTGAAAATGCAACAATAGTAATATTAATAATAATGAGTGAAGTGTATTAAGCACTTTTGTGCCAGCACTGTTCTCAGACAGGCAGACAGACACACACACACAAATAAATATGTATATAACCACAAATGCTCCTCAACTTACAATGGGGTTATGTCCCGATAAAAGCATCACACACACACACACACATCCATTAACTATATTTCACAAATGAGGAACAGAAAAGTTACTAACTTGACCAAAGTCTAACAGTAAGAAGGTGATACCAAGGTTCTAACCCAGGCACTCCAATTCTAAGGTCAACTCTGTTAGTGTTATCTAAAAAAGAAAATTGATAATAAATTATCCACAAGAAAATTTTACAACCCAAGTTTTTCATACTCTTTAAAAAGACATTTTTTTCACATGTACTCTCATATTCTATGATTAGTCCTAGTCATTCTAACTTCACAGCTAGAGAAACTAAGACCAGAAGAGCTTCCAGATCTTGGCTAGTACCACTCAATGAGTGGCAGGACCAGAACACTGTACTGATCATGCAAACTTCACCACATAACAGCTTGTGATATTGAGTGAGTTGTTTCGTCTATATGACCCCTCAAAACCAATTTATTAATCTAGAAAGTGGGAATAATAACAATTTCTATGTAATAGGTTATTGGAGCACAAAATAAAGTTGTATGTATAAAGCATTTAGCACAGTTCATGGTGCATAACAGATCTGTAGTAAATATTTGTTATAATTATCAGCAAATCATCTCTCTTGTTACTGCCATTGATTCTCCTTTTTACATTATTGGAAAGAAATTTCTCAACTGAGTTTCAGTTGAATACAGTATTAGATTATTCCTTAACTGAGTTTCAGTATTTTAAATGTATACTCCCTACTCAAAACTACCTCCGAAATCATGCCTGTAATCCCAGCACTCTGGGAGGCCGAGGCAGGTGGATCATGAGGTCGGGAGATCCAGACCATCCTGGCTAACATAGTGAAACCCAGTCTCTACAAAAAATACAAAAAAATTAGCCGGGCGTGCTGGCGGACGCCTGTAGTCCCAGCTATTTGGGAGGCTGAAGCAGGAGAATGGTGTGAACCCGGGAGGCGGGGCTTGCAGTGAACTGAGATTATGCCACTGCACTACGGCCTGGGCAACAGAGTGAGACTGCATCGCAAAAAAATAAACAAACAAAAAAACTACCTACTAAGAAGAAGTTCTTCAATGCTTAGACTTTGAACAAAGAAAAACTGTGCTCTAACAGGAAGCTGGTGACATAGAAAGGTAAAGTTTCACTTCATAGGCACCTTTATTTCCCTCAAGGTGGACACTGAATGATTTGTGCGTGTGCACATTTTTCTATGCATTATTCAAAATTAAAATTCCTTAGAGGGAACCACTGAAAGCCAATTATTTAAAAAACTTAAAAAATGACATATTGAAGAGTTCTTTGGTACTCATTCGTCAAACTTAGTAATGATTTAACTGTAATTCTTTATTCAGATTCATCTCCCACAAAATAAAAATGCCACAAAGCTTTACAGCACTGTATTGTAATGAATAGAGAAACTAAAGAAAAAGTAAGATGAGCAAGTGAAAGGAAAACCCCAAAATGAGCCCATCCTGGCATCTTTCTTAAAAGAAAGAAAGAAAGAAACAAGCAGCCCCTCCTCTCAGCTCTTTGGAAAGAAATATTTAATCTTGACAGTATCTGCACTTCGTAGTTGATTCATAGCATGACCTATCTCAAACAATTTAAGATTCAAATGAAGTTTGCAATTAATCTTTCTATATCACTTTGCAAAACATTCTCATAACCTCATCCAGCCCTTTTACAAATCAATCCTGTGAGATGAACATCACTGTGTTCCCATTTTACAGAGGAAGGCACTGAGCCACAGAAAGTTCATATACTCATGATCAACAAACCGGTAAGACTAAGAACCAGGAATGATACTGTCTTCCTTCTCCAAATATCCTGTTCTTTATTATGAGTACCTAAAGAGTATTAAAAATTAATTATACCTCAACAGTAGTAAGTAAATGTCCTCATGTGAAATCCACGGTTTAAAACTTAAGGTTATCTATTTATCAAATAAATTAAATCCTACTCACTTAACAATATTCATTGAGCTCGTTCTGTAAACAAACATTAGGCCAGGGGCAGATATGAAATATGAGGCTCAATCTGTGATCACAGAGATGAAATATACAATTTAGAGAGAGAAAGATAAGCATGATGACAAATAAATAATGTATGAAAATGAGTCACTATTTTAGGTCAACTTTTTCTAAGCTGTAAGCTGGCTTCCTACTTCTGCCAGGTGTTAATAATTGTTTTAAAAAGTGAGGCAAGAAGAGTACTTCATGGCGGGAAGATATTCATTGAGGACATAAGCATCTTCCTCTTGGAAATTAACAATGCATAGTGGCCTATTTCAAGTTTTGAAAGCCCTGCAAACAATAAAAACCTGATTAGTTTTTATTGAATCAGTATCTCCTAAACACTTTTTCATGAAACAAGGTTACTCACAAATCTTGTTGAGGAACTAATGTCCTAGGAAAGTGGTTTTCAAGCTTGAGCATGTACATAAGTATCATTGGAAAGGTTGCTAAAATACAGATGTGTGGGCTCCACTCAAGAAATTCTGATTCAAGTGGTCTCATTTGTCATTGGAGAGCTTGCATTTTAGTCAAATTCCTAGCTGATCTGATGTTTCAGGACTGAGAACTTAATTTGAGTAGTATCTCTACAGAACAGTTTTTAAAATGTTCTCCTGGGGTAGGATGGTTAGACTTAACAAAAATATAATACACTCAGGTGATGGACACCCTTAGTGTCCTGATTGGATCACTACACGTTATATACATGTAACCCATTTTCTCAAGTACCCCATAAATTTGCACAAATAAATAAATAAAATTAGACGTTTCTCAATTAAAAAAATAAAATAAATGCTCCTCTAGAATGTTAGAATCTTTCTAATTTTTTGTAATAGTCATAAATACATATAAATATTCTCATCATCACATGCATATAGTTACATTCCTTTATGTGATGCACCAGAAAGAATATCCATTATAAGACGGAAAGAATGAAAAGAAGAAGGCATTGTTTAAAAGACCTATTAGAGAATAACTCAAATTCTGTATCTACCATTATTAAACTGTGTGACTTAGAGCAGGGATCGGAAGGCGTTTTTTTTTGTTTGTTTGTTTTTGTTTTATACTTTATGTTCTAGGGTCTGTGTGCACAATGCACAGGCTTGTTACATACGTATACATGTGCCATCTTGGTGTGCTGCACCCGTTAACTCGTCATTTACAGTAGGTATATCTCCTAATGCTATCCCTTCCCGCTCCCCCCACCCCACAACAGGCCCCAGTGTGTGATGTTCCCTTTCCTGTGTCCAAGTGTTCTCATTGTTCAATTCCCACCTATGAGTGAGAACATGTGGTGTTTGGTTTTCTGTTCTTTCGATAGTTTGCTAAGAATGATGGTTTCCAGCTGCATCCATGTCCCTACAAAGGACATGAACTCAGCCTTTTTTATTGCTGCACAGTATTCCATGGTGTATATGTGCCACATTTTCTTAATCCAGTCTGTCATTGATGGACATTTGGGTTGGTTCTAAGTCTTTGCTATTGTGAATAGTGCCACAATAAACATACATGTGCATGTATCTTTATAGCAGCATGATTTATAATCCTTTGGGTATATACCCAGTAATGGGATAGCTGGGTCAAATGGCATTTCTAGTTCTAGATCCTTGAGGAATCGCCACACTGTTTTCCACAATGGTTGAACTAGTTTACACTCCCACCAACAGTGTAAAAGTGTTCCTATTTCTCCACATCCTCTCCAGCTCCTGTTGTCTCCTGACTTTTTAATGATCGCCATTCTCACTGGTGTGAGATGGTATCTCATTGTGGTTTTGATTTGCATTTCTCTGATGGCTAGTGATGATGAGCATTTTTTCATGTGTCTGTTGACTGTATAAATGCTTTCTTCTGAGAAGTGTCTGTTCATATCCTTTGTCCACTTTTTAATGGGGTTGTTTGCTTTTTCTTGTAAATTTGTTTTCAGTTCCTTGTAAATTCTGGATATTAGCCCTTTGTCAGATGAGCAGATTGCAAAAATTTTCTCCCATTCTATAGGTTGCCTGTTCATTCTGATGGTAGTTTCTTTTGCTGTGCAGAAGCTCTTTAGTTTAATTAGATCCCATTTGTCAATTTTGGCTTTTGTTGCCATTGCTTTTGGTGTTTTAGACATGAAGTCCTTGCCCATGCCTATGTCCTGAATGGTATTACCTAGGTTTTCTTCTAGGGTTTTTATGGTTTCAGGTCTAACATTTAAGTCTCTAATCCATCTTGAAATAATTTTTGTATAAGGTGTAAGGAAGGGTTCCATTTTCAGCTTTCTACATATGGCTAGCCAGTTTTCCCAGCACCATTTATTAAATAGGGAATCCTTTCCCCATTTCTTGTTTTTGTCAGATTTGTCAAATATCAGATGGTTGTAGATGCATGGTATTATTTCTGAGGGTTCTGTTTTGTTCCATTGGTCTATATCTCTGTTTTGGTAATAGTACCATGCTGTTTTGGTTACTATAGCCTTGTAGTATAGTTTGAAGTCAGGTAGCGTGATGCCTCCAGCTTTGCTCTTTTGACTTAGGATTGTCTTGGCAATGCGGACTCTTGTTTGGTTCCATATGAACTTTAAAGTAGTTTTTTCAATTCTGTGAAGAACGTCATTGATAGCTTAATGGGGATGGCATTGAATCGATAAATTACCTTGGGCAGTATGGCCATTTTCACAATATTGATTCTTCCTATCCATGAGCATGGAATGTTCTTCCATTTGTTTGTGTCCTCTTTTATTTCATTGAGCAGTGGTTTGTAGTTCTCCTTGAAGAGGTCCTTCACATCCCTTGCAAGCTGGATTCCTAGGTGTATTATTCCCTTTGAAGCAATTGTGAATGGGAGTTAATTCATGATTTGGCTCTCTGTCTGGTATTGTTGTATAAGAATGCTTGTGATTTTTGCACATTGATTTTGTATCCTGAGACTTTACTGAAGTTTCTTATTAGCTTAAGGAGATTTTGGGCTGAGATGATGGGGTTTTCTAAATATATAATCATGCCGTCTGCAAATAGGGACAATTTAACTTCTTCTTTTCCTAACTGAATACGCTTTATTTCTTTCTCTTGCCTGACTGCCCTGGTTGGAACTTCCAACACTGTGTTGAATAGGAGTGGTGAGAGAGGGCATCCCTGTCTTGTGCCAGTTTTTAAGGGGAATGCTTCCAGTGTTTGCCCATTCAGTATGACATTGGCTGTGGGTTTGTCATAAATAGCTCTTATTATTTTGAGATACGTTCCATCAATACCGAATTTATTGAGAGCTTTTAGCATGAAGCGTTGTTGAATTTTGTCAAAAGCCTTTTCTGCATCTATTGAGATAATCATGTGGTTTTTGTCTTTGGTTCTGTTTATACACTGGATTACGTTTATTGATTTGCATATGTTGAACCAGCCTTGCATCCCAGGGATGAAGCCCCCTTGATCATGGTGGATAAGCTTTTTGATGTGCTGCTGGATTTGGTTTGCCAGTATTTTATTGAGGATTTTTGCATCGATGTTCATTGGGGATATTGGTCTGAAATTCTCTTTTTTTTGTTGTGTCTCTGCCAGGCTTTGGTATCAGGATGATGTTGGCCTCATAAAATGAGTTAGGGAGGATTCCCTCTTTTTCAATTGATTGGAATAGTTTCAGAAGGAATGGTACCAGTTCCTCCTTGTACCTCTGGTAGAATTCGGCTGTGAATCCGTCTGGTCCTGGACTTTTTTTGGTTGGTAGGCTATTAATTATTGCCTCAATTTCAGAGCCTGCTATTGGTCTATTCAGGGATTCAACTTCTTTCTGGTTTAGTCTTGGGAGAGTGTATGTGTCCAGGAATTTATCCATTTCTTCTAGATTTTTTAGTTTATTTGCATGGAAGTGTTTATAGTATTATCTGATGGTAGTTTGTATTTCTGTGGGGTCAGTGGTAATATCCCTTCATCATTTTTTATATTGTCTCGTTGATTCTTCTCTCTTTTCTTCTTTATTAGTCTTGCTAGCAGCGTATCAATTCTGTTGATCTTTTCAAAAAACCAGCTCCTGGATTCATTGATTTTATTAAAGGGTTCTTGTGTCTCTGTCTCCTTCAGTTCTGCTCTGATCTTCGTTATTTCTTGCCTTCTGCTAGCTTTTAAATGTGTTTGCTCTTGCTTCTCTAGTTCTTTTAATTGTGATGTTAAGGTGTCAATTTTAGATCTTTCCTACTTTCTCTTGTGGGCATTTAGTGCTGTAAATTTCCCTCTACACACTGCTTTAAATGTGTCCCAGAGATTGTGGTAAGTTGTATCTTTGTTCTCATTGGTTTCAAAGAGCATCTTTATTTCTGCCTTCATTTCATTATGTACCTAGTAGTCATTCAGGAGCAGGTGGTTCAGTTTCCATGTAGTTGAGTGGTTTTGATTGAGTTTCTTAGTCCTGAGTTCTAGTTTGATTGCACTGTGGTCTGAGAGACACAGTTTGTTATAATTTCTGTTCTTTTGCATGTGCTGAGGAGTGCTTTACTTCCAATTATGTGGTCAATTTTGGAATAAGTGTGATGTGGTACTGAGAAGAACATATATTCTGTTGATTTGAGGTGGAGAGTTCTGTAGACGTCTATTAGGTCCGCTTGGTGCAGAGATGAGTTCAATTCCTGGATATCCTTGTTAACTTTCTGTCTCGTTGATCTGTCTAATGTTGACAGTGGTGTGTTACAGTCTCCCATTATTATTGTGTGGGAGTCTAAGTCTCTTGTAAGTCTCTAAGGACTTGCTTTATGAATCTGGGTGCTTCTGTATTGGGTGCATATATATTTAGGATAGTTAGCTCTTCTTGTTGAATTGATCCCTTTCCCACTATGTAATGGCCTTCTTTGTCTCTTTTGATCTTTGTTGGTCTAAAGTCTGTTGTATCAGAGACTAATAATGCATCCCCTGCCTTTTTTTGTTTTCCATTTGCTTTGTAGATCTTCCTCCATCCCTTTATTTTGAGCCTATGTGTGTCTATGCACGTGAGATGGGTCTCCTGGATACAGCAAACTGATGGGTCTTGGCTCTTTATCCAATTTGCCAGTCTGTGTCCTTTAATTGGACAATTTAGCCCATTTACATTTAAGGTCAATATTGTTATGTGTGAATTTTATCCAGTCATTATGATGTTAACTGGTTATTTTGCTTGTTAGTTGATGCAGTTTCTTCCTAGTATCAATGGTCTTTACATTTTGCCATGGTTTTGCAATGGCTGGTACTGGTTATTCCTTTCCATGTTTAGTGCTTCCTTCAGGAGCTCTTGTAAGGCAGGCCTGGTGGTAACAAAATCTCTCAGCATTTGCTTGTCTGTAAAGGATTTTATTTCTCCTTCACTGATGAAACTTAGTTTGGCTGGATATGAAATTCTGGGTTGAAAATTCTTTAAGAATGTTGAATATTGGCCCCCGCTGTCTTCTGGCTTGTAGAGTTTCTGCCGAGAGATCTGCTGTTAGTCTGATGGGCTTCCCTTTGTGTGTAACCCGACCTTTCTCTCTGACTGCCCTTAACATTTTTTCCTTCATTTCAACTTTGGTGAATCTGACAATTATGTGTTTTGGAGCTCTTCTCAACGAGTATCTTTGTGGCGTTCTCTGTATTTCCTGAATTTGAATGTTGGCCTGCCTTGCTAGGTTGGTGAAGTTCTCCTGGACAATATCCTGCAAAGTGTTTTCCAACTTGGTTGCATTCTCCCCATCACTTTCAGGTACACCAATCAGACGTAGATTTGGTCTTTTCACATAATCCCATACTTCTTAAAGGCTTTTTTCATTTCTCTTTGCTCTTTTTTCTTTAGACTTCTCTTCTCGCTTCATTTCGTTCATTTGATCTTCAGTCACTGATACCCTTTCTTCCAGTTGATCGAGTCAGTGACTGAAGCTTGTGTATTTGTCACATAGTTCTTGTGTAATGGTTTTCATCTCTTTCAGGTCATTTATGGACTTCTCTGCATTGGTTATTATAGTTATTCATTCGTCAAATCTTTTTTCAAGGTTTTTAGTTTCTTCGCGCTGGGTTCGTAATTCCTCCTTTAGCTCTGAGAAGTTTGATCATCTGAAGCCTTCTTCCTTCAACTCGCCAAAGTCATTCTCCATTCAGCTTTGTTTGATTGCTGGCGATGAGCTGCATTCCTTTGGAGAGGGAGAGGTGCTCTGATTTTTAGAATTCTCAGCTTTTCTGAACTACTTTTCCCCATCTTTGTGGTTTTATCTACCTTTGGTCTTTGATGATGGTAAGTTACAGATGGGGTTTTTGTGTGGATGTCCTTTCTGTTTGTTAGTTTTCCTTCTAACAGTCAAGACCCTCAGCTTCAGGTCTGTTGGAGTTTGTCTGCGGTCCACTCCAGACCCTGTTTGTCTGGGTATCAGTAGCGAAGGCTGCAGAAGAGAGAATATTGCTGAACAGCAAGTGTTGCTGTCTGATTATTCCTCTGGAAGCTTTGTCTCAGAGGTATACCCAGCCGTGTGAGGCATGAGGTGTCAGTCTGCCCCTAGTGGCGGATGTCTCCCAATTAGGCTACTCGGGGGTCAGGGACCCACTTGAGCAGACAGTCTGTCCGTTCTCAGATCTCAAACTCTGTACTGGGAAAACTACTACTCTCTTCAAAGATGTCAGACAGGGACATTTACATCTGCAGAGGTTTCTGCTGCCTTTTATTTGGCTATGCCCTGTCCCCAGAGGTGGAGTCTACAGAGGCAGGCAGGTAGACCCAAGGAGGCACCCCTCCTTGAGCTGTGGTGGGCTCCACCCAGTTTGAGCTTCTGGGCTGCTTTGTTTACCTACTTAAGCCTCAGCAATGGTGGATGTCCCTCCCCCAGTCTCTCTGCCGCCTTGCAGTTAGATATCAGGCTGCTGTGCTAGCAATGAGGGAGGCTCCATGGGCGTGGGACCCTCCAAGCCAGGCAAGGGATATAATCTCCTGGTGTGCCCTTTGCTGAGACCCTTGGTAAAGCGCAGTATTAGGGTGGGAGTGACCTGATTTTCCAGATGTTGTGTGTCACAGTTTCCCTTGGCTAGGAAAAGGAATTCCATTCCCCCTTGTGCTCCCTGGGTGAGGTGATGCCTTGCCCTGCTTAGGCTCTTGCTCCTTGGGCTGCACCTGCTCTCCTGCACCAACTGTCTGACATGCCCCAGTGAGATGAACCCAGTACCTCAGTTGGAAAGGTAGAAATCACCCCTCTTCTGTGTCACTCACGCTGGGAGCTGGAGGCTGGAGCTGTTCCTATTCGGCCATCTTGGTGCCCTCCCGGAAGGCATTTTAAATTGAGGTGGAGATATGCACAAAGCCACGTGGGAAATATCATGTGTTCCTGCATACAGAGAACAAGCTATTTTGCTTGGTTGGAAATGAGGAGACAGAGGCTGCACATAAGAATGTGTTCAATTTAAAGCAACAAAATATGTCGACCGAATGACTTTGAACAATCAAGGGGAAATATTGGCTCACATCACTAAAATACATAGAGGCACAGCAGATTTCCAGTTAGATCTGATCTGCTAGCTCTATCCCCTCCAGAATATAGGCTTCCAGCAGGCAGGAAGGAGGAGGACATCAGTTCTCTTGGTGTCTACCACGCTGCTTGTATTACAGTAGGTCCTCAATAAATTCATGTTGTAGGAAATGAATGCATATCCTCAAAGATGTGGTTAGTTTCATTATCACTCCTTTCCTCATGGTTTCCACTTCAATATTAGTCTAACTTGCCTTAGGGACACAAGATGACTGCTATTTGCTTCAATTAGCTAAACACTTTTTTCATGGCTGTGAGAGACTAGCTACCTCTTCCATAAATGAATTTTCTTTTCTTCCTGGGCACAATAGTGTCTATTTCCCTCTTTTACAATTGGGTGTATCCATGCAACTCAATTCTAGCCAATGGCATTTGAGTAGTAGTGGTATGTACCACTTGCAGACCTACGCATAAAGACTCCCAGGCACATCTTCTCTGCTCTTTCCTGGAACACTTGCTTGATGGCAATAAATACAGCAACCTTAGCAGCTACATATTGCAGTTGGCAGAGCTTTCACATTTCAGCCTCTTCATATTTTTTAGTTTTGTTGTCACTGTTGTTATTTCTTAATTGATTTAGGAGCTGACCTAATAAAAAATTGAAGAAAAATAAAGCATTTTGTTCTGGGTTTCTCATTAGGAACATGAGGTTAACTCTATTGCAGCTGGCTTAGTTCATATGATCATCCCCAGAGGTGAGGGAAAGAGATGTGCTAATTGATTAAGCCAAGGTCACATGGTCGAAATTTAGAATTGGGTTTTGAGGTCAGTTTCCCTAAACCACCCAGATATCCAAGTGGAAATGAGGCTCCATTGACAAAAGGGAATAGTTCTTAGAAATACAACTACAAATGTCCAATCTAAGTTGACATGTTCCAAGCAAGGAAGGGCTTTCCATTAAAGAATGTGGATCCTACCTGGTGGGCAACTGGAGGCCACTGCTGTATTTTAAGCGTGTAAGACGGTCAGGATTTTTTTAATTACAAAATGCTTTAGCACAGAGAAAATTATAAAGAACAATATAAGTAACAGATACACCCTCACTATCCTGCTTAATCAAATGTCACACTTTGTCAAGCTTGATTTAAATTTTTTAAAGCAAAGAAACATTACAGATATGGCTGAAACATCCTATGTGCCCCACTGCTGATACATACCTCTCTTCCCAAGGGTAACCAATTTCTGACTTTGATACTTATCATTCCCAGGCATGATTTAATATTATTGCTGAATTTGCATATATACATAAATAATATATACAGTTGTTTGCATGTTTTAAAACTTTGTATTAAATAATGTCAAATGATTAACATTTTTCACAAATTGCATTTTAACTCAGTCTTTTATCAGATTGCAATAATGACATCTCTTCAGATCATTCATTTGGACCATTATATTATTTTACATTGTATGACTATGCCATGGCTCATTTATCCATTCTGTTATGGATAAACACTTGTGTTGTTTCCATAATTTTGCTATTAAAAATAATGGCATTGTGAACATTTTGTGTGTATATCACTGTGTACACATGCTAGAGTTTCTCTAATGTATTCTGGTGTATATTGCTGGGCCAAAGGCCATGTAAGTCTTCAACTTCCCTATATGTCATACCAACTCATACATATATGACCAGTGTGAGTATTCTCAGTGTTCTACCTTGTCCAGATTCTGCAAGAAGCACTGGTGGCCTATTGGTTAGGTTGACTGATATTAGAAGGTTATTGCCAAAGTCTATGTGAGAGACACTGGGGGTCTTAAATACCTATATGTAAGGGAGATAAAGTGAGACAGGAAAGAAGTTAACATATTTAGGAACAAAATCCACATGACTTGATGATTGATTATGGAGAAAATAAGGAGAAGAAGGGAACAAGAAGACTCTCAAGTCTCTAGCTTGAACACAAGAGGAAGCTTATGTGTAGTGAGACTGACGACTAATTCCTTTTGAACATGGTGCCTTTGAGAGTTTGATAGTAAAAAAGAAAGCACTATCCATCAGGCATTTGGATATTTAGGTCTGGAAGATTGAAAAGAGATCAAAATAGAAAATACAAATTATAAAATGATCAAAATGGATAAAATTAGAAGAGTTGGATCAAGAAAAATACATAGAATCAGTAGAGAAGTGAGTTAAGAATATATCTCTGGGAAACATTAATATTTAAAGGTATATAAAAGGAAAAGAAGACTGTGGAGAAGACAGAGACTGAAGAAGGAGACAAAGTGTCTCATATTATAGTAGCCAGAGGAATAGAGCTTCAAAGAGTGAGTTGTCAACCACATTAAATGCAGCTAGAAAACCAAGAAGGTAAAGCATGAAAAATTAACATTAACATACAATGAAGTTATTAAGCCCACGTTAAAATGGTTTCAGTAGAATAGTATAGATGGAAATAATTGCAATTAGTTAAATAATTTTTTAAAAGAGAAAAAATTCATACAGCTAACTTTCTCAAATTAAATTTTTTGAAAATAAAACAGTAAGATGGAATTGGGTGCAAGATGTTTATTGAAAATCAACACACGTGAAAGGAAAGAGAATGAACCTAAGAAAATTGGCTCCAGAGTCTATTAATGTAAAGACGATGTTATATTGTCTCTCTATCTTTAGGGAAAGGGAAAAATATACCAAATTCACCTTGTGTCCCCAGAATCAGATTCATTAAACCCATTTTGGACCACTCTCACCACTAGTTTCACCCTCAGAGACATAGTAAGGAAACTAAAGCAAAAGGTTACAAGAGCAAAGGACAAAAAAGGAAATGTCATTTTCTCCCTTCACCTTTGCCTTCTTTGATTTTCTCCATTGTTGCTAAAAGGAACACTTAGAAAACTATGAAAGAAACTTCTGCCTGTAAATGAAGCTCCATGATTATGAATTTTGAATCCTTAGAAGGACCAATAGCACTGATACATGACTTCTATTAGTGGAGACTGGGAAGGTGGGTGACTTTAGCTCACTGAACCTGATCACAGCAAAATAGAAAATGATCTTAGTGTCCCCTCTTTATCCTGGGGTAACTATGAACATTCAATGGGAGCCAACTACTCTATTCAGGTCCTGGGTGCAGCTCCTGGCACATGACATGGCCCATGGGGTAGTAGTTCTGAGTACCCTTGCCCGTCAGTGGTGCTGAGGGGAGAAGGGAGGGCATCCCTGCTCACTGGGGAGAGCAGGAATGAGGTTAGGAAGGACAGGGACCTGGCAAAGATGTGTTCTGTTTGAGAGAGACTTCAGTTTATGTTCAGTCAACTTCCTGTGGTGCTAAGAAGTGAAAGTTGAACTTGACTATCAAGGAACAGGCAGTTTGTTAGCTGGGTCCCTGGGAGGAAGTCAACAAGCTCCACCACATCTAACACCTACTGCTTGCAGCCCTTCCCCCAGGTCAGGCAGCTGCGCACCTCATGCTTCCAACTGAGGGGGAATAAATGGGTACCAAGAGTAGATGAGTTTACTTCTTTCCCAGGGATGAGAGGCAGGTGAAGAAATCAGCATGTATTGGACATTTACATGTGCCAGATACCTTATATATGTAGTGCAGTATCATTATCCCCACCATGCAGAAAGGACACTGAGACTCAGAGACTTGTTCAAGAACACATCTGGTCAATAGGGAGCAAGGGTTCAAAATCATGTCAGTCTGGTACTCAAGTCCCCTGTTCTTTCCATGACTACATTAGATGTATCCCTAGATAGTCTGGGTGTAAGAGCATGAGTCTCCCATGAAAGGAAGTGGGGGCTCTTGGAACATACCTCTTTAAGAAGTCTTCCATCATTGTGCTGCCTTCCTCCTCTGTGCACCCTCAGCACTCACTGTTGAGCCCTTCTCTAGGAGTTTGCAATCTAGAGGGAGAGATGGGTACATAAGGAAACAATTTCAATGTAGTATGGCAAATACTGAGCTAGATAAACACATGAATGACTATGAAGAACAGAGGATTGGGTCACCTAACTCAACATGAGACTCATGAAAGTCTCCTGAGGAGAAAGCTCTGAGTCCTGGAGAGTGAGAATTGGCCAGAAAAAAATAAGAAGAGGCAGGGAATTCTGGAGAGAAGTAACAGATAAACAAAAGCAAAGAGACATAAGATAGTCTGGAGTCTGGTCACATTACAATCAGTTGGAAGTAGTAGAGAATGAAATACAAAGTGGATAGAGGGGAGAAGTAAAGCTGAATAGATAAACAGGGTCAACTCATAGAGGGCCCTATGCAAGCTAAATTCCAGGTGCTGCTATAAAAATTCCAGGTGCTGCTATAAAAAATTTTCTCATGAAATATTTTAAGATTTTTGTGGAATATTTTAAGACCTTTTGTCGACATCTCATGAAGCACTCCTGTATTTGGAGGCAGCACTGGTAGCAAATCAAACATAATAAAAGGTATGTACATCAAACATTGACACATTTATTCAACAAGTATATATTGAGCACCTACTGTGTGCCAGGCACTCTCTTCGTCATCAAGTAGTCTGGCACTAAACAAAACACAAAACACACTGCCCTCTTTGAAGTGACAATAAAAAAATAAGCGATTTTATAAATTATCTCAGCAGACATTTCATGGTATGTGGAAAGCATATCAGGGAAAGAGGTGTGAAGTATCATGAGAGGAATTACAATATTAATAGAACGTTAAGACAGCTCCTACTGAAGTCATGTTTAAACTGACACTTAGAGGAGAGGAGGGAGTTGGCCAAGCTGATATTTGGGGAAAGGCATTCCAGGAAGGAGGATCAGCCAGTTCAAAGCCCTGGGGTGTGGGGGCTGAGCTTGGCATATTTGAGGAGTGGTAAGGAGGCCAGTGTGGCTGGAACAGAATGATCAAAGAAAAAGGTGGTAGTAAATGAGGTCAGATAAACAGTAAGAGACAAGAGCTTTTTAGGTCATCTAGAATTTAGATTTTTCCTGAGAAGGCAGAGGAGCCACAAGAAAGCTGTGAGATGAGGATGAGATGATCTAATTCAGGTTTTAATTGGATAGTTCAGAGCAAGAGTGGGGTCAGGGAACCACCAAGGAGGCCGTGGCAATAATCACGAAAAGAGGTGCAGTGGCTTGGACCAGGGAGTTAGCAGTGGAAACAGAGAGAAGTGATGGAACTCTGGATATGGGAAAGGGTGGGCAAGAGAGAACAGTGCCCAAGATGATCCAGGATTTTAGCCTGAAAAACTGGGGAAAAAGAAAAAACAACAACAGCATCAGTGGAAGGGCTTTCAGGGAGACCAGGTGTCCTGGTTGCAGCTTTGTCTTGCCTTAAAAATATTTGAGTACATAACCAGTAATGGGATTGCTGGATTGAATGGTAGTTCCATTTTTAGGCCTTTGAGAAATTGCCACACTGCTTTCCTTAGCAAACTAAGGCAGGAACAGAAAACCAAATACCACAAGTTCTCACTTTTAAATGAGAGTTAAATGATGAGAACTCATGAACACATAGAGGGGTACAAGAGACACTGAGGCCTACCTGAGGGTAGAGGTTGGGAGGAGGGAGAGGATCAGGAAAAATAACTAATGGGCACTAGACTTAATACCTGGGTGATGAAAGTATCTGTACAACAAAGTCCTGTGGCATAAGTTTCCGTATGTAACAAATCTGCACATGTACCCCTGAACTTAAAGGTGTATATGTATGTGTGTATGTGTGTGTATATATATATTATACATATATTATACATATATATTATGTGTGTGTATATATATATTATATTTCATAAAATATATATATATGAAAGAATTATACTTTTGAGTTTTAATAGCACATTGTCTATAAGGTTTTGCAATTTAAACTTTACTATATTTTTATATAAACAATAAAGAGTTGAGTTGACCTTGATATTACATATTACAGATATTTTATTAACATTTATTAATTTTTAATTCTTTGATTTTTTTTTCAAATTTTGGAATGATATACCTATTTTTCAGATTTCAGGCAGGCCACTGAAAAGCTCCTAGTTCTAATTACTGTTCCTGTAATGCTTTATGAATAAAACAGTCCGGGCTGTCCTCTTAGAGTTTGCAGTCTAAGGTAGAGAAATATAATAAAAACAAAAGCCTGCATTTTTTTTTTTTTTTTTTTTTGAGACGGAGTCTCGCTCTATCACCCAGGCTGGAGTGCAGTGGCCGGATCTCAGCTCACTGCAAGCTCCGCCTCCCGGGTTTACGCCATTCTCCTGCCTCAGCCTCCCGAGTAGCTGGGACTACAGGCACCCACCACCTCGCCCGGCTAGTTTTTTTTTTTGTATTTTTTTAGTAGAGACGGGGTTTCACGGTGTTAGCCAGGGTGGTCTCTATCTCCTAACCTCGTGATCCGCCCGTCTCGGCCTCCCAAAGTGCGCCTGCATTTTTAACTAATATGGTGCGGTTTCTAAAGCTCAGATAAACTATTTCATTTAGTTCTCACAACAACCCTCTGAAGCAGGCACTATTATTTCCCTCATTTTAATAATGAGGAAACTGGAGCACAGAGAGCTTGGTTGACTTGCCCAGTATTACCAAACTCTGTGTGGCTGAGCTGGGATTTGAAGCAAGAAACCTGTCTTCCCATAGGCCATTGAAAAAATATGAAAGGCTAAGCCGTCTCTCTGCTTGTGTTACCCATTTCAACCATGTGAGCCAAATGTGTGGTGGCAGAGAAGCGTAGATGTTTGGCATCTGTGAATTCTGTGGATCCTATGTCATGACTCTAATTCTATCCTCTGTATCCCGAATTGCCACTACCCTGAGCAGGCGATAAGAATAAAATTATATTACATTGGTCTTGAGGGGATGGGCAAACACTTTGGACTCTCTTGATATTCTAGTTATTAAATATTGCTCAGTGTAAGTTAAACAATGAATGAGACCTGATGATGTTTTTATTTCAATTTGTCTTATAATGATCTCTCCTTGACGGTAAAACTAATAGATGTGACACCTTTGGAATATTTCTGAATAAACATGGGGCACCAAGTCAAAGAGCAAGAGGTAAAAATGCCTAGTGTGGATCAAAAGTCTACTCTATGATAGGGAGTCTCATGGGCTCTGAAGGGTTCTGGTCACACAGGGAGTAAATAGCAGACTCTCAATTCAATGTCAGATGTGAGTTCACAGGCAATGTTTTGGGACTTCATCCTGTCTTTTCCCTGCTCTGGGAGTCATAAGAACTACGTTCTAATCCTAATTCTGTTGTTGTCTACCTGAGTGACACTAATTAGATATAGAACTTCTCTGAGACTCGACATTTCCATCTACAAATGAAGGTTAGAATACTAAAGCCTCTTCTATTTCTTCCAATCATTGATTGTATAGTCTCTTCCTCTATGTAAATGGTTTATTCTAGTTTAGGGAAATTAATTATTTTGTTCTTCTGGTGTTGCTGGACCTGTTGCTTTTCATTGCTGTAACTACTTCTCTTGGTTGAAGACCTTTGCCAGACCAAATGTGATGAGTGTATAAGGCTTTGGCATTTTGCCCAGGCCCATAGCACATAGAATTCCACTAATGGGTCTGCTGGGCATCTGAGACCGCAGAGCCATTTGTCATAACATGACAATTCCAGTCGGGCAGGGATAAATATTAGCTTTAACGATTTTGGACCAGTTTGTCTAGAGAGAGAGCAGAGTACAAAGCCAAAACATCATCTTTAGAGCTAAGCAGGCATGAGTTCAAATCCCAACTCAGCCACTCACTGGATATGTAGCCACAGCCAAGCCTTACTTTAAATGTCACTTTCTCAAACAGGCCTCCTAGGGTCTCCCGGGTTGGCTTAGTCCAGAATACTGGTTTATCCTTATGGTAAAATTCATTCCATCATTACGCCCTAGTATTTAATAAATGCTTTGGGAATGTGAACAAGTCTTTGCTAAATAAAAAGGTACTTAATCTTTCTCTGTCTCAGGCCTCACTTCTGTGAAGTGGGCAAAAGGGTAGGACAAGTTTCCTGTGCAAAAAGAATCAGGTCAAAGTGCCCTATAAATAGCAAAACACTGTCACAACCCTAGATAGCATGATTACAGTCTGAAATCAACTAGTTCAAAAACCAAATCTCAGACTCAAGTGGGGCTTTCTCTGGTTTAGAACGTAGAGTTAGAGGAAGAACGAAGGGGGCTAAAGTGTACTGCGTGTCTCCATGTGCCAGGCACTGTATGTAATAGAATGTCACATATTTAATATTTGTCTAAAAGTGTGAAAATGTGAATTTCCAGAAGAGGGACACGGGGTCTTGGTAAAAGCAAGGTTTGTTCTAACTTTTCACACACTTTGGCCGACTGTTTTGCCTTTTTCTCCTAAGTTGGAACTTTTGAGGCCATTACTGCTAGAAGGGAAAAGCTAGTGATGCTTATCTATGTTCAGAACTAGAAAATGTCCTCTTCTGCTCCCCAGGTTGGCCCCATTGTTATTCATGTGCTGCCTATAAAAAGACAACACCTCCAGAACATGGAAAAGATGAATGTGCAGAATGCTACACACAGACACTCATCTAGGTGACCTGGCAAACACTGCAGATTTGGGTCTACCAATAAGATACTACTCAATTTTGGATGACACACCTTCCTTAGAAGTGACAGTGGCAGAACATAAACAAAGGCAATAACTAAAAGTATGTGGGTTCTGCAGATTGCATCTAGAGTAAGAGTCAAATGATCTAAATTGTAGCCCAAGGCCTCCTGCTTGCTAACATCCTCTGTCCGCCTCAGTTTTCTTACCTACAAAATTAATCACTGAACATCACATGTCTCTTTACTGATTTATTCATTCACTGAAGAAGCAAGCTGTCAAAAAGCAACTGCTACATATGTCAAGAAAGACACCAGATACTAAAATAAAATACAAAAATGTGATTACTACAAATTGCTACCATCAAGGAGTCGTAGTCTAATGAAAGAGAAAGTCACGAGAGTGAATAATGAAGTTAGCAAAAAGTTCAAAAACTCTTACTGAAGTATATGTAAAGTGTATTGTGACTACAGAAGAAAGGAAAAACCATCCTCTCTGTTCATGAAAGTAGAAGTTTTCATCGAGGTAGAGATATTTGAGTGAGTCTTAAAATATATGTTGGAATTTGTGGTATAAGGCAGGTAGAGAAATGTGTACAAGACAGAAGAATGTCCTCAGACTGCAAATCATGCAATAGCACACTTCCTAGCCCAGAATAGCCACAATAGATATTTGATTTGTAAATGGATAAATGTATGAATGAATAAATAAGCATTTGAATAAGCATAATGGGCTGGGCGTGGTGGCTCACAACTATAATTCCAACACTTCAGGAGGCCAAGGCGGGTGGATCACTTGAGGTCAGGAGTTCGAGACCAACCTGGCCAAAATGGTGAAACTCTGTCTCTACTAAAAATACAAAAGTTAGTCAGGCATGGTGTTGGGTGCCTGTAATCCCAGCTAGCCAGGAGGCTGAGGCAGGAGAATTGTTTGAGCCTGGGAGGTGAACATTGCAGTGAGTCGAGATCGCTCCACTGCCCTCCAGTCTGGGTGACATAAAAAATGAATAAATAAGCATAATGAATTCATTGTTTCTAGAATGTGTAAGATGTAAAGAAAATACCAGTAAAGTTATAAACTGTGGAAAAATCTTGAGGAAACTTATACATCCAAAAAAGCAGTTTTAATGTATTTGTGTTATTCTAGGATAATATATTTTTTTAACAACTGATGCAAGCTCTTGTTTAAATCCCAAAGTGCTTCTTAAACCTTTGTGTATTCCCCCACTTTGAATCATGAACATTGATTTCGTTGGGAAAGTTGAAGATTTGAATTGATTATAATTAATTAAGCAACATTGCCATTGTAAAAGGTTATACTCTTTAATTGCATATTCATGTATTAGTCATTGACTTATGTATTAAATATATATTTATCAATAACTGACTATTAATTCAATAATTTTTAAGTGTGTATTGTGTCCCAGGCATTAGGCTAGGACCTGGGCATAGAGTGTTGAACGAAACAAGGTGCTTTCTACAGTTATGGAGCTCATTGCTTATCTATTGGCCATTTCCTTTTTTTTTCTTTTTTTTTTTTTTTTGAGATGGAGTCTCACTCTGTTGCCCAGGCTGGAGTGCAATGGCGTGATCTAGGTTCACTGTAACCTCTACCTCCCGGATTCAAGCGATTCTCCTGCCTCAGCCTCCCAAGTAGGTGGGATTACAGGCACCTGCCATCATGCCCAGCTAATTTTTGTATTTGTGTAGAGGCGGAGTTTCACCATGTTGGCCGGGCTAGTATTGAACTCCTGACCTCAAGTGATCCACCCACCTCAGCCACCCAAAGTGCTGGGATTACAGGTGCAAACCACCATGCCTGGCCCTCCTTTTTTTTTTCATTGCTAACAGCACCCCAGTTTGGTTCAAGGTGACAATATAAATAGCTCTAGTGGACTCACCATGGCCAATCTAAGTTGACCATGGTAAATCCACGTCTCTGTGCCAGACACTCATGTTTTCCACCCTTCGTATAGCTAAGGGTGACCATGTGGTAAAATTCCTACCATTGAAACATAGAGAAGGTCTTCAGGAGAACATTGAGAAATGATTTTGCATTTAGAGAAAATAGACAAATATGAAAAAAAAAAAAGCTGGCATTTCACTTTCTTCCTTCCTTAAATATTTTGGTAGGAAGTTACAATGTTTAGAACTACAGGAGCTATAATGGTCTTAAGATAGTCAAAGCCAGCCTGGCACAATGGCTCACACCTGTAATCACAGCACTTTGGGAAGCCATGGTGGGTGGATCACGAGGTCAGGAGATCAAGACCATCCTGGCCAACATGGTGAAGTCCTGTCTCTACTAAAAATACAAAAATTAGCTGGGTGTGGTAGCGTGCACCTGTGATCCCAGCTACCTGGGCGGCTAAGGCAGGAGAATCACTTGAACCCAGTAGGCAGAGACTGCAGTGGGTCGAGATCACACCACTGTACTCCAGCCTGGCAACAGAGCGAGACTCAGTCTCAAAAAAAAAAAAAAAAAAAAAAAAAGATTATCAAAGCCAACAGCCTGAGGATGGTAGAGAGCACAGCAGATAGAAAATCTTGTGTCCTTGATAACATTTTTGCACTAATCCTAACATCAAAGAACTCTAGAACTCCAGTGTTATAAATAATTCCAGACCTTCAGTTATATCAAAAAATTAGATAGCTTTTTCCTTCAAATCTACAAATGAGGTTTTCTATGAGTTTCCACTGAAAATTACAAGATAATAAGCTCAGCAAAGACAGAGTTGCATCTATTTTGTTAATTTATTTCCTAGTGCCTACTAAAGTGCCTAGCACCAAACAGCCATTTAATAAACAGCTATCTAATGAGTGAACAACAAAAATAAAGGAAGGTATTAGTGAAAATTGCTTGGACAGTAGAGGGTTGTAGGAAAAGTGATTCTGACAGAGTCTATCAACAAGTCACTCCTTCACAGGCTGGATCATGGAGTCAAGTAAGGCACTGGAGAAAAAAAAACCCACAAGAATAATTAACTCAGTCCTGGGTAATAGCGGTTTGTTAATACAACCACAAAATCTGCCTCACTAGTAGTGCTCTAGGGGCAGCATTCTTTCTCCTTAAGCCACATACAGGACTAGAGATACTGGGTTTAGTCCTTTCAGTTTCTATATTTCATGCCATCTTTTTCTCACATTCAAACTATACCTATCTTACTTTTTCTCCCTATCACTACTTGTAGTCAATATTATAGAAGTCCTAGCTAGTGAAATTAGGCAAGAAAAATAAAAGGCATAGAGATTAAAAATGAAGAAGTAAAACTATCTTATTCAGAAAGGATATGATTATGTACAGAGAAAATCCCAAGGAATCTACAATATCAGACTCATCAGTGAATCTAGCAAGATCACTGGATACAGTTTATATATAAAAGTTATTAATAATTGTATTTCTGTGCACTGTCAACAAAAATTGAAGATAACTTTTAAAACAACAAGGTTTATAATGACACGAAAAAATATCGAATTAGAAGTTCACATAAATTATAGTTTCCAAGAGCTCCACACTGGAAATTGGAAGCCATTGTTGAAATAAATTAAAGAAGATTTAAGTAAATGGAGAGACTTACCATGGTTATGGTTCGAAAGACTCTACATTGCTAAGATGCAAATTACTCCAAAATTGCCTACGGATTCAATACGATTTCAGTTAAAGTTTCTGAAACTTTCATTTGTTGTTGTTGTTGGAATAGACAAGCTGATTCTGAAGTTTATGTACAAATGCAAAGGACCTAAAACAGCTAAAGAAAATTTGCAGAAGAAAGAAACCAAAAGAATTACACTGTTCGATTTTGAGGCCTACTACAAAGCTACGGTTATTAACACAGTGCATATTGGTACTAGAATAGGCAAATAGACTAAAGAAACAGAAGTCAGAGTCCAGAAACTGAATTACACATACACCGTCATCTGAGTTATGACAAAAATGCCAAGGCAATTGAGTGGGAAGAGAATGATGTTCTACATAAATGGCAATATTGGATATCTGTATGGTAAAAAATAAGTCTTGGCTATATGTCATATAATATGGACAAATTAATTACAAATGTAGTGTACACCAAATGTGAAAGGTAAAACAACATGAAAAAAGAATAATATCTTACCTTGGGATAGCAGATATTTCTTAAACAGGACACAAGAAGTGAAAAGGCAAGCCACAGCCTGGAATAATAATTTTATCATAATATATGTATATGTTTCTATCTGAGAAAGTACTTATACCCAGAATACATTAAGAACTCTTACAAATTAATAACAAAAGGACAAGCAACCACTTTAAATATGGCACACACACACACACAAAAAAAACTTTGATCAGGCACTTCACACAGATTGCTCATCAAGAAAATGCAAATTGAACTACACTGAATTACCACTACATACCCATCAGAATGGCTAAAATTTTTAAAAGACTAATACAATCAAATATTGGTAAATATTGGGAGTTATTGGAACTTTTATATGTTGTTAGTTATTTATTGCGTGTGAACTGCCTCAACCCCTTTCAAAAACAATTGGTTGTGTCAATTAAAGCTGAACATCTGCCTATACTATATGACCAGTAATCCCATTACCAAATATATATTTAAGAGAAAAAAAAATACACTAAAAAATATGTGTAAAACTCTTCATAACCAAACTATTCATAACCATGTTGATTCATAACAAGAACATGAAAACAATTCAAATGTTCATTAACATGAAGAAGGATAAAATATGGTCCATTTATACAATGGAACGCTGCTACTTAATAAGAACAATCTGCTGATGGACACAAGAACATGAACTAAACCAACAAGTATGTTGGGTGAAAGAAATCAGACACAAAAGAGCATATACAGTGTAATTACATTTATATTAAGTTCAAGGACAGGTAAAACAAATCTGCTGATAGCAGTAAGGAGAGTGAGCACATCAGCAGGTATTGGTGGGAAGAGACACTGGAAACCTTTTAAAGTGATTAAAAATGTTCTCCATCTTGACTTAGGCAGTAATTACACAGGTGTACACAGGTATACACATACGTAAAAATCACTTAAGATTTGAGTTATTTACATACCTTACTACATGTATTTTACACTTCAGTTAAAAAATTGAAAAAGTATTCTTTAAAAAATTGTTATATGTCACATTTCCTTGGGCTCTTTCTCTTCTCTCTTTCCTCTCTTTTCTCTCTCCCCTCTCTTTGTGTTTCTCTCTTTTGGCAGAAAAGTCAAACCTCAGAGAAACAAGGGAAATTCATGTGGACAAATTTGAATTCAAGTTGTCTCTATTAACCACCAAAATGGAGACAGTGAAGTCAAGCTGGGACTCGAATTGCCTGCTTTGGAAATCTGTAACAAAGTCTTGATGGATAATTGTCCTGAATCCCACTTTACTTTGTGGCACATACCTTCCTGGTTTCTGGCTTGAGTATGAGGGGGAGACGCAGCAGCAGAGGAGAACAGATTTATAATTGCAATGGTCTTGATTCATTAAGTTCACTAGATTCTGGAAATTAAGGCCTCTGTTCCACTCTGCTAACAATTAGCAGAGTGGACTCCTGGATGATCGCATAGCCCTCTGGGTATCTGAACCCTCATTGAAACATGAAGGGGCTGGGCTGTGTGTTGTTCTAATGAAAATGCAGCCTTCATTCATGCAACTAATATTTCCTGAGTGCCTGCCATAAACCAGGTTTGTTACATAAGGGACTGGAACTCAGGAGTTCATTTTTACTTTACTCGAGATTAATTATAATTTTACCTTGTGTCAAAGAAAAAAGAATACAATATCACTTATGTGATCCAGGGATGACCTGTAAACCCTAGCAGTGGTGGGGCGGGGGGCAGGGGGGAGGCGCAGTGGTAGGGGGATGGTAAGCAGGGGCACAACGGCAATGGTGACAGTAACCAGAAACGCCCTGCTTCCCTCAAAAGAGAAAAAAAACCCAGACCTATTTCCATGACGGGGTTCTTACGTGTCCATTGGGGAATCTGAATGTTTTGGTTCTTTTCATTTCCCTCCTCCTACAAGGAGAAAAAGCTAATTCCATATGTGTGTGTGTGCGCGTGCATGTGTGTGTGTGTGTGTGTGTGTGTGTGTAAGGGTGTTTACATATATAGTGAATGTGCCATAGCGATGTATCTAATTTTGTGTACATGTATATTTGTGTCTGCATGTATTTCTTAGTGTTTGTGCATAAGGATGTGGACATATGTGGTCTGTGTTTGTATTATGTATGTATATATGTGTATGTGTGAGAGGCAGGGTGTGTATAAAGGCTGTTCTAGATTTTAGCTTACTCTAAAAGCTGACTAATAACATGAAAAATGTGAGTCAGAAAGGTGAAGGGTTAACTGTTTAATGAACATAAAGTTCATTCAGAAAACCATGGTTTGTAACTGGTGAGAGGAAGTATTGAGCAGTTTCTTGTAAAGTTACAATAGCCAGATCTGCAAAGGAAACCCCTCCCAGCCTGGAATTCCAGAGTGTTTCCTAGAGCTTGAAAGGTAGCCAAAACATGAGCAGGCATTTAAAAGGGAAGGGAACGGGGGAAACCTGGAGTGAAGGACATGAATCCATCTGTCTTTCCCATCCACTACCCCATCCCCCTCTTTCATAAATAGTTTTAAGAGGAACTGATAGACCTATACTTAATATCTTCTCTCCTACCTTCTCACTTTTGTCTTCCTCATGCCTTCTCTTCTAATGTGGCTCAGTGCTTAGTGCAGGAGAAACCAGTAACCCTGAATTACAGCTCTTCCTTTCTCACTACATGAATTCAATTTCCTCATCTGTCAAATGTGTATACCCATTCATATCTCGAAAGCAGTTGCTGTGAGAATCAGATCAGCATAACCTCACAGCTTATGTCTTTTAGAACAGCACTTGGCACATGGTAAACACTCCGAAGTATTTGTTAAATGAATGAATAGATTAAAAGGTGGCATGTTTTGTACCAAAATGTTCAATGATAGTATAAAACCATTTGGTCATAATGCGGAAAGGGAAGTAGGCAGGAATTCCTTTAATCTGTATTTTACGCAGGTTCCAAAGGAGCGTGGTGGAGAGAAGGATGCAGATAGTCTGGGTGAGAGCTGGAGGCTGGAGTCAGCAGGAAGGATTGATATTGATTTCTTGTCAATAGAAAGAAGGACTGAGGCCGTTGGTGCTTGGGGAGCGAGGGCTGCTTTCTGCCCCGTCCTAGGCTAAGTTCACCACCCATTCCGTCTTGAGATCTGCCTCAAACACAAATCCCTCAATTGACCACAGGGGGCGCCCCTTCTATGAACTTGGCGCTGATTGTTGTGATCTGCCCACCACAGTGGGAAAAACACAAAATTTGCAGATCAGGCGTGTCCGGGCTCGGATTCCTACTCCAGCACCTGGTAGCCAAGGGACCCCAACTGTTAAATAGACATGGTGATGCCTGCTTTCCAAGTCTGTTGGGAAAGAGAGAGGGGAGTGGGGAGGAGAGAGAGAGAGAGAGACAGAGAGACTGAGCAAGCATGCCAAGACTTAATGTAATTGTATTTATATTAAAAGATACACAGTAGAATATGGAATGAATGTCCAATATCATAAAGCATTCTAGGGAGTCTTCCTATAGGAAGAACTGTGGGTAGATGGGGAGTAAGCATTAGCTACTCCGTGAGTGCACAGAATACTCAGCCTTCTTCCAGATGATGAGCTAAAGTTCAAAGATCAAGCCATGTACACACCTTCTTTCTCATCCCAGGTCCTATTCTGCTTGAATTCAAATGGCCATCCACACCTTGCCTGAAATACTTGCAATAATTAAGATACGGCTTTCTCCTTGCTTAGGGGTTGGTCCACAGTTCCCTTAAGTGGCCTCATTTCAATTAGGACTCACACATCCCTTCAACAGTAATTTTGTGTCAGGCTTGGTTAGCAACTCAAGGCTCAAGCATAAATGGAACAGAATTCTTTTCCTTTTGAAACTCACCAATAAATATAGTGATCGTAACAACTAGCTGCATTGTTTTTTCCCCTCAATTCTAAGCACTATGCAAAGGCTTTAAAGCAGTGGTCCCAAATCTTTTTGGCACCAGGGACCAGTTTTGTGGAAGACAATTTTGTGAAGAGACAAAATGTGGAAGACCATGGACCGGGATGGTTTGGGGATGATTCAAGCACATTACGTTTGTTGTGCACTGTATTTCTATTATTATTACATTGTATTATATAATGAAACAATTATACAACTCACCATAATATAGAATCAGTGGGACCCCTGAGCTTGTTTTCCTGCAACTAGACACTCCCATCTAGGGGTGATGGGAGACGCTGACAGGTCATCAGGCATTAGATTCTCATAAAGAATGCACAACCTAGATCCCTCGCATGCGCAGTTCACTATAGGATTTACGCTCCTATAAGAATTTAATGCCACTGCTGATCTGACAAGAGGCGGAGCTCAAGCAGTAATGTGAGCAATGGGGAGCAGCTGTAAATACCGCTGATCTTACTCACCCACTGCTCACCTCCTGCTGTGTGGTCCAGTTCCTAACAGGCCACAAACTGGTACCTGTCTGTGTCCCCAGGGTTGGGGACCACTGCCTTAAAGGACTTCATCTCATTTAGTTTTCATCAAAATTCTATGCGGTAGGTACTCTCTTTAGATCCATTTTATGGGTGAGGAGCTGAGAGTAAAATTCGTTATATAATTTGCCTAAAATAAGTCAAGTCTCTGATGAGAGGGCTGGGATTCAAGTTCAAGTAGTCTGACTCCAAAATCTCAAAGCACTTCTGTGGTAGGAAGGATAAATGAATGGAATGGCATAGAGTCATGTAAATGACTGCAATAGAAAGGGAGCATTTCCCATGTGCAGTGTAATTTTTGCAGGGCTTTGAAAGATAAATAGGAGCATGCAGTTAAAGAAGAGAGGAGAAGGCATTCCAGGCAGAAAAGCCAGTGCTTACACAGAATCTCAGAATTGTAACAGTTCCTATTACACCCTGGCAGTTCGTTGCCAAGGCTATTGTCAAGCACCTCTGCCTCCCAGTGGGGTTGCGAAGGGGTGAAGGGACACTGGCAGAACTGAAGCTGGGAAATTTGCACTTGCTAGTCGGGACTTACATAGCCATCTTCTCAATGCCAGGACCTCAGTCTCTGTGTGCGCTTTGTTTTTTGTTTGTTTGTTTGTGGCCCGGACTAGAGTGCAGTGGTGTGATCTCTGTTCACTGCAACCTCCACCTCCCAGGTTCAAGGAGTTCTCCTGCCTCAGCCTCCCAAGTAGCTTGGAGTATAGGCACCCATCCCCACACCCGGATAACTTTTATATTTTTAGTAGAGACGGAGTTTCACCATGTTGGCCAGGCTGGTCTGTGTGTGCTTTGGATTTGAGACAATCTGATGATTTAGAGTTAAAAATGGGAGTAAATTGAGTGATTCTCTAATTATCATGTTTAGTCAAATCAGATCTGTGCATCCAAAATCATAAGGCAAGTTTTCCTGTGTGGCTCAGTAACATCCTTAAGGAAGTATTTCTGATGTCCATCCAGTGTTTTGTTCAGAAAGAGTGTCAGGGTTGACAATAGCTCTGATGCTCCAGATGGAGCTGCGGATAGCAGCATATAAGTTTCAGGGCAGTGGTTGAGTGGCTGTGGGAGGATGGGGAGGGAAGGTGGATGGCCTTTCTCAACCATCTGTCATTGGCTGGAATATTGTGTGACTTGTGAAATAGAATTAAAGATATGATCTTCTTATGGTCTTCTCACAGTTTTCAAGGGATTTTAGGGGAAAACTCTTAGCCATACAGAGCTGTGGACAAGAAAATCACCTATCAGAACATACTTATCTAGAAAGGAAAATTTAAACCGTCAAATAGAAGAGTTATTAGCTTTCTTTTTCCTTCTCTCAAAGAAGGTTATTTAGAATCAGCTTTCTTACTACATCCTGTACTTAGAAAGGAATAACCTGCACATGACACTTTCAAAAAATCACTTTTGCGTACAAGGGAGCCCTTCTGAACCTAGCTGGGAAATTATGACAACGATGAAGAGATATGTGGGTGTCCTCACATTTTGTGTCTTAAAATGTCCAGCTCTCGGGGTGAAATATTTTCCCCCATGAAATCCCCGTTGAAAATAGAAACCAGAACTATGATCTAAAAGAAAAATATCTATTTGAATATTTCTACTTGTGAACTGACATTTTTAGCTATTTTAGTACTTTTTTTGGTGACTGAAGCATAGCAAATAGAGTTTTGTTTCCTTCCCACAGATACCAGATTTCTTCGAACAGTACATAGAATGGTGCACATTACAGGGCATCTACCACACACAAAAAAAACAAAGCCACTGGAGGAAATAAGGGTTGGGGAAGAGGGAGGAAATGGTAGGTACCATCTCACATGGGGGTATAGTTCTCACAGATCACCAGGTAGCATCATGATCTGCGTGAGTTTCCTAAGGGAGAAAGGGGCTCTCCTTTTGTTCATATTAGCTGCATTCCTGCATTTCGTTAATTCTGAATGGCAAGTGAGCAAGATCCTCACTGCTGAAATCTGATCAGATGTTATTGATGAATCATGGAATTCCAGAGTTAGAAGCTGGAAAGAAGGTCGAGAGGACATCTGAGTCAGTCTCTGACTAGTAGCAGGTGATGGGTTATGATGTCAGTTTTGGAACCGGACAACTAAGGCCCAGAGGTGTTCAGGCATCCTCTTCTGGTCCAAAGTTCAGCTCCAGGGAACAGGCTGCAGGTCTCTGACAGCAGAGGATAATTCTCTTTCTATATCACACATGCCTCCTCAACTAACCAGCATGAACATAAAATCTGCATTGTAGCCAAGCCGATGGTTGTGGGAAACACAGAGTCCCTTCTTCCCATGCCCACTTTTGAAGGGGTTACTATAAATCATCACCCCTGGGGCTGAGCTTTGGGATTTCCTAAATCTCAGAGAAACAAAAGCACAACGGCCCCACTTTGCATACCTGAACTCGAAACTGAATAAAATCACACTGGGCGTTTCGTTTTCGTTTGTAGCCAGATATTTTTAAACAGCATATTCTTATGCAATATAAAAATAATACATACCCATTAAGAAAATAAAAGATAAATATAACAACGCTTTCTCAAAAATATCATTCTGCAATTACAAAATTGGCACACAGCACAGGTTAGCAAACTTTTTCTCTAAAGAGCTAGATGGCAGATATTTTGGACTTTAAAGGACCTAGAGTATCTATTGCACATATTCAATTCTGCTGCTGTAATGCAAAAACAACCATAAACAATACATAAAGAATGAGTGTGGCCATGTTCCAATTATTTACAAAGACAGGTGGCAGGACAGATTTGGCCTGTGGGCCATGGTTTGCCAGCACCTGGCATATAGAATTGAGAATTTTTTTCCTATGTGTATCACATCAGATATCCAACTGTGTATACTGTTCTTTTCACTTCATGTTGTATCATAAATACTTTCTTGGATTATTGAATTATCTTTATATAGTATTTTGCACAAAATGATTGTTTATTATCCCATATTATGAATGAAGCAATATTTGCATGACCGACATTTAGATGTTTTCCAGTTTTCTTACTATTTTGCATATAGTGATAAACATCAGTATACCTTAGATTTTTGTCTTCATTTCGGGTTATTTCCATAGGGTATATTTTGGGAAGTTAAATTAAAAAAAAAAATAAATTACTCTTACAAAAAACCTGCTAGCTCTTCATCTCAAAAGGCTTCCCCAGTTTACTCCCAGAACTGTGGATGAAATTGCTCATTTCTCCCTAACCAGACCAACACAGAATATTAGACTTTGTAAAGCATTGCTTATTTGATAAGAACAAGGATGTCTCAGGCAAGTGAGGAATTGAGCAAACATGATGCTCAGGTCACTAAGCCTCCTCATTCTTTACTCAGTAGGCCAGATGACCCTCCTCACTCCACTCCCAGCCCCCAACCCCACCCATGGCCCCAGACAGAGGGCAGAGAATGGAACCTATTATCTTTCTGAACGTTCCTTCCCTCTTCCTGTCCACCTCACATCTGGATGGAATACAAATCCCCTGACTTCCTGTTTCTCTCCCTGCAATAGGTCCCAAATGTCCACTTCAAATTAACCCTTTTTTTGCTTTTTGCTTCTCTCACTTCAACCCCAAACTCTCTTTTTTTGAGACAGAGTTTCACTCTGTTGCCCAGGCTGGAGTGTAGTAGTATCATTAAGGCTCACTGCAACCTCGATCTCTCAGGCTCAAGCAATCCTCTTGCCTCAGCCTCCCAAGTATCCGGGACTAAAGGCTTGCAAGAACAAGTCTTGCTAATTTTTTATATTTTTGTAGAGGTGGGGTCTCACTATGTTACCCAGGCTTGTCTGGAACTCCTGGACTCAAGCAATTCTCCCTCTTCAGCCTCCCAAAGTGCTGGGATTACAGGTGTGAGCCACCACACCCAGCACAAGCCCTTTATTATTGTATTTTCTCAAAATGAGTTTCATTGTGCTTTGCCTATTTAAGAGTCTCCATTTGGCCATTCTTTATTAATTTCTTTCACTAAGGCAGGCAGTTCACAGGAGTATGTGAAGAGGCCCTAGGAGCAATAGGGAGTAGTGAGGTGTGTGGTACAGAGAGTCAAATGCAAACACTTTCAACAATGTTCCAGGAAAAAAGATAGGTCTATTGATTAGATCAGGCCCTATAAGCTCTTTCATTTGCGATCCTGGTTCTAGATAATTAGTTTGTACCTTTTATCGTTCACTAACCAAGGACACAAAACCTTCACAACCTGCACTGGCCAACCTTACACTGCTTCCTCCCTCCCCACCCCACCCCCCACACCCCACCCCCCAACTTCATGGGTAACCCATAACCAGCTAAACGGAACTATTCCAACACACATTTCAGCCTGTTTGGTCTTTTGTTCATGATGATCCTTTTTTCCTCAACTACTCATTCCTCTTCTATAGTTTTTATCAATAAAGGTTCAAAAGCACTACTCTGATACTACCTGTCTTTCAAATGTCCACCCACTGGGGCATATCAGTCTTCTAACAAATATTTATTGGGCATCTAGTATATGCCACTACCTGTGCTGGGCACTGGGAATACAGCTGGAGCAAGACAGACCCTGCCATTCTCATGCAAGTTACAATGTAGCTTTTGCATATTGTCCTTTGTATTACTTGGAAGCCAGGGCCTCCCCACTCCCAGACTGGGAGCCCCCTGAGGACAAGAGTGGTGTTCTGTTAATCACCAAGCCCTATTACAGGCACAGGGCAGGTGCTAAGATAATGTTTATGAAGTGGCTACATGCTGTGATGCCAACAGGAAGCAGGGACATCCTTGAGGACAAGATAGTGTCTGATTCACTCCAGTATCCCCTACAAGCAGCTAGCACAGAACCTGGCACCGTAAATCCTAAGTCAATAAGCATGGGAGGAAATGAGTGGATTGGCTTTAGTTTACCTCTTTACTCCTTTCCCTATAATAACGCCAAAGAAAACAAAATCCTGCAAAAAAGCAACCAGCAGATGGTGGGAAAACTGGTTTCTAAACCTGAATATCACTATAAATGAGAAATACTCTTTTTATTTTTGGGAAAATATGAGTTTTGCATCTTATTAAGATTGATGTGTTTTATCTATAATTAATAATCATCATCATTGCTGATGGCTGGTTCACAAATTCACCACTTGTTGGCCGAGGGAGCTTGGACGAAGGAGTGATCTCCTCTGAGTCTCAGTTTTCTTTTTTATAAGATGGAGATATGAAAGCATATCTATCTAGAGTGTTGAAGGACAAGTTAATTAAATGAGATAAAGTGTGTTTTAGTGTGTAGTACTAACATGTACCCCTACTATGTTTTACTAGGGGTGTGTTTTACTCCTAGTACAGAGTAGGTATTTAAGAAGTTGTAGATTTTTTTCCTTCTCATTATTATTCCAGTAATCTAGTGTGACAGCAAAAATCAAGCTTCTATTTTAATAAAAATGTCTCCTATTTTTTTCTCCAGTCAAAACCACAGATTCTTATTTTAGGGAAGTCATGTCTATTGGTTGACCCCCCAGAGAATTCTGAATTATCTCAGTGTGCAGTATGATGTCATATTAAGGAACTATAGGGCAGTGGTTGAGAGGGTTAACAAGTCAGTGTTAAGTGTGCCTGTATTGAATTCATTCATTTATTCAACACATATTTATGGAGGACTGATCATGTGCTAGACACTATACTAGGTGTGGGATACAGTGGAAATCAAATCTTTGCCCCCATGAAGTTGACATTCTACTGACAGAAGACATTCAAGCAATACATGTATACAATTTATACTGAATTTATATTACATGAAGTGAGAATGAGGATGATGGAGGAAAATCAAAAAGGGAAAGAGGCAAGGGGATGCTGTGGGGGAGATCGAATCTCTGTTTTTAAACTCATAAGATGCATGGCCATAGGCAGGATGACCTCCACAATTTGTAAAATGCAGGGCAAAGTGAAAATGTAGCACCCACTGTTCAAAATTTTGAGTCGATGACTGCAGAAAATTGAACCAAGCACAGGTCCTTTTAAGTACATGCAGGACCTTTGCAGTCCCACAGAGCAAATACCCGTGAAGCTGATCCTGAACTTGAGCAAGTTGTTTGATTTTTCTCAGCCTCAGTTGTTAATTGGGAAAGGACTTGGAAATATTGAAACATGTAATAAGAGAAAATGATTCTAAAGCTTTTTCCTCTAGGTACAGTGTTAGACAGTACAAAGGGCATTTTTACCTCCAACATGTCTTTCATAAACAGTTTTTTATCTAGGTTTCATGGAGCCCTATGTTAAACAGATTTGCCCAGGTTCTAACAAGATTCTGGAATCTCGTATGTGGGTGTGTTCATGTTGGGGTGTGTGTGTGGGGGGGGGAGGTGTGGGTGTCTGTGTTTTTCCTCTGGAAAGCACCATAGTCTTTGCCACATTTTTTAAAAGGTGCATAACCCTTTAAACAGGAACCATTTACTTTAAAGGGAATCAGAAATCTCACTATGAAAAAGCAATAATATTTATTTGTGCTGTGTATATCTCTTACTGTTTATTCCATGTTCACAATTCATCTCATTTTCATTCAAGACAACCAACTGGGCTAGTTAGAGCCGAGATTTGAGCCCAGTTTTTCTCACTGACTCTTAAACTCATCCATGCTCCTAAACCTCCTCACCATTTGAGGGCATTGCTGTTTACCCTTTCAGTTTCAGCGGTACTATCAAAAGCAGCAAATCAAGGGCAGGGACCACAGCTTGACCTTAAACTGTTCAACTGCACTTAATTACCCATTGTAGTGGAAGCACATAAATACAGGATGTCCCCTCACTCTGCCATTCTGCTTTGCATCATTATCAAAAAGACAAAGGTAATTCATGTCTAATTACTCACCACCGCAAGGTCAGAATATTTATTTTTATCATATTTGTGATTTTTAGGATTAGTGATATCAGTATTTATTCATGGCTAACCTAAATCAAACATCCTGTTGATATCTATAGAGAGCCATACAGTTATTGTCACAGGTATGCTGAGTCACAAAGCAAATACAAAGTTTATGAGTTGACAGGGAAAAGGCTGCAGGGAGGTAGAGATAAGTGTGCCTGGGTAATCACAAGTGTCTTGCGAAATATACACATTGTTTATTTATATTGTCCATTTATCAAGCTCAGTAGGGGCTTGGGAAACTGAAAGTAACCAAAGTAGGAAAAATTATTAGTGTTGTTTTCCAAATTTGCTGCTGGTGGTGACTTTTTGGTTCAATTTATTAAATACTTAATTTAGAAATTATTCTCTGTTTCTAGTGGAATACAGCCTTGACCAGCTTGAGAAAGATAAAAGGAGAAGTAGAAGAGAAGGGGAAGTAAATGAGGCTCATGTGACTGGGATTAATTTACTCGGAGATCTGGAGTAGCAGTAACTTGTGTCTTTCCAAAACCCCCGCAGTCAATTAATGAGATCAATTTAAAGTGGCACTATTGAAAGGGAAAACCCAAACACTTGGATATAGCAGTAGGCAATTGACCTATTCTTTTTTCCATTCAGATTCACTCAATCAAATATATCTTATTGACTGTGGCTACTGTCATCATAACTGTGTTAGCTAATTGTCTGAAGTTTTCATTCATTCTCTGTCTTTGCAGATGTCACTGCTATTCAATCTGTATTTCCTTGCTCTGTCTAGCTCTCTGTCTGCACTAACAGGATGTACACATGTGTGTATACACATTTTTTTCCTTAATCTATCCCACTGTTCCTCTTAATGTCTTTGGACAGATCAACAGTCTGAAAATCAGGCTTCTAATAGAATCTTACTGGAAGTAACTAGCTGTGAAACTTGGGCAAGTATTTGACCTCTCACTTCTCCCATCTATGAAGGGAAGATGTGAAAACAAATGGTTGTGTGGTTCCTCTCCTACTTACTCACTCTATATTTCTATAATGTTTTATCTAGTTTCCATGGAGCACAAGGTCGTTAGTAATGTGCCCCACGACTCTCCTTAAATTAATCAGACAAGCCAAAACTGGGGGAGATCTGAACAAAGTCTTAGAGTCTAGTTGATAGTAAGAATATGAAATGGATATGACTCATTGATGTGATATGGTCTTCAAAAAGCTAAATCTGGTGTTTGGATGTGTAGAAATACATTAGGTTTTAGAACATAAAATTTCCATTTTGGTAGATAAAAAATGTTGAATAAAGGTAATTTCATAAGGTTCATAGTCTGTAGAGTGAGATGGAAGCAGAAAAACTTCACTTTGCTCTGTTCTGCTGTACTAAGCTTATACTTTAAGTAATCGTTCAGTTCTTGATGCCATACAAAAAAAGAGGGTAGTGGACAAAAAGAGACACATATATTCAGTATATAACAACCAAGCTGGGAGGGGACTCTAAGGCATGTCTGGTTAATGGGGGAAAAAATAAAGAGACTCTTTAACTTGGAGGTGTTAGCAGTCTTTTAGTCTTTAAAAGATTGGTGCAAAAGACAAAATTTTTCTGTGTGTATATATATATACACACACACACACACACATACACACACACACATATATATACACACACACACATATATATTTAATGCAATATATGACTAAGTAGTTCATATAAGTGACAGTAGTAATAGTGACTAAGAAGCTGAGAAAAAGATTCAGATCTGTGTAAGGAGGAACTTTTTGAATGGAGCTGTCCAAAATTTAAATGTGCCTTGTCAACTAGTTGCAGTGTGCCATTGCCAGGGATGTTCAACTCAAGTAGCACCAGATGGTAGGTCTAGGACACTGGCTGTCTACCTGGGGTGAGTTTGTCTCCCAGGGGACATTTGATAATGCTTGCAAATGTGTTTGATTGTCACGATTTTGGAGGTTGGTGGGAGGGTGCTATGGGCATCTAATGAATAGAAGTCTGAGATGTTTCTAAACATCCAACAGTGCACAGAACAGCGCCCTCACTCTAAAGAATTACCCAAGCCGAAATTGAGAAATCCTAGTCTGAACAGTTTGATACAGATGTTTAATTCCTAACATCCCTGGAGCTGGGGAGAAAAAAATGAAATTGATCTATCGGAGCAATGGTTATGTAGGCAATTGTTTATAATGATATTTAAAAAGAATGTTAATGACATGCAGACATGTAAATTTTAAAACATATAACATTAAACATAAAAAAGAATACATCTCTATTTTATAAATATATGAAAATATTGAGTGGTTAATTCTGATCAGTGAGGTTATTCATGCTTTTGTTTTTCTTTTTTCTCTATTTTCCAAGTAGCTATAATATACCAGTCCTGCTTTTAAATTCAGAAGAAGAAAAAAAGAATCTAAGTTGAATTTTTAAAACCTAATATGTCCCTGAGGACTGAATAGCACATGGTAATAAGAATAACCATAATAGTAACTTCAATTTAGCCGGCAGCATACGGGGAGACAGGCCCACTCATTCACTCCCAGTCAGAATGTAAACTGTTATAGCCCCTTTGGAAGACAATTTGGCAATATGACTGCAGAACCTCAAAAATATTCATATCCTATGACCCAGTCATTCCAATTTTGGGAAGCTAGCCTAAGGAAATAATCGAAAATAGGCACAAAGATGTTCATTTAAGCATGATTTATAATAGTCAAAAATTGGATTTGTAATGGCTACAAATTGAAAACAGTCTTAATTACTAGAAATAGGTGACTGTTTAAATTATAATAAATCCATATGATGTAACACATAGCCATTGAAAACAATATTTACAGCTACTGATGGTGGGGAAGAAACTTAAGATGCACAAATAACTGTGAAAAATAAGGGTCCAAAATAAATAAAAAGGATAACCCCCAAAATGTAAGTATACAGAGAAACCATGATGTTTGAAAGTATATGTGTTAAAGTGTTAACAGAAAGTAAAGATCTTTAGGATATGAGATAATGAGTGTTTAAAAAATTTTTTTTCTTTATATATTTATGACCTTTTCTAATTGTATAAAATGAAAAACATAAATTTTATAAACAGACAAAAGCTTTAATAATATTTGTCAAATGCCAAATCTGAGTCCAAAGCCATTGTCCATTTTAAGAAAATCATCTGATTCAACATCACATCTACTTTTCAAGAGAGCACCATGCCCATTTCACAGAAGAGAAAATTTGGCCTAATATTCCTCAGTCTCCATGTTTTAATTTAGATATTGTTTCCTCCAGGAGGCCCTCACTGACCTTCCAGTTCTGGTTAAATTACTCTTTCTCTGAGTTCTCATTACTTTACTTTACTCAATATATACATATTATGTATATTATATGTTGTGCACATATATATACATAAAATATATATACATAATATGTATATTATATGTTGTGCATATATATACATAAAATATATATACATAATATGTATATTATATGTTGTGCATATATATATGCACTGTGTGTGTGAATATATATATATATATATATATGTTGTGCCTAGCAAGTGTATGACACCAAATATCCATAAATTGAATGAATTAATTAATTAATAAAGAAATGAATAACTTACCCAACCTGGTAAGTGGCAGGGCTGGCCAGGTCAGTGCAACTTCAAAGTCGGTGTTGTCACTGAATACTCCAGATGGATTGCAGAGAAGACCAAAGTTCATGTCTCGGCACCTCTTCCAATGTACAGGACTTATTGTTGGGACAGAGTAGTGCCTGGCCTATAAGTTAAACATTCATCCAGCTAGCTATTAAGGCTTGAATGCCTTCAAAGAACAGCATGGATTTTTCTGTGAATCGTGAGTGTTTTCGCAATGCTTACCACGGCAGCTGGTAATGATTATTGCTCCTGTTTCCCTTTGAATTTCATGTTCGTTTACTTAACAGGGCACTGCTAATCTAGAAGAAGGGAGTGGGTGAAGAATCCCATTTGTAAAGAGGATAACAGGTTAATGAAAAGAAGCAGAGGTATGTGTAGGTGGTAGTGTTTCTACAAGGCTCGGTTCAATTGATATGATTTAAAGGCAAGCCTTGGCTGGCTGGTCATAATAAGGGCCACATTATGGAGGGGAGTTACGTGGCAATTACCATGGTCCTTACTAGTGGGATACAATGTCTGAGGGTTCCCTGGATACTTAAGATTAATGTCTGAATCAGTAGTGTTATTGTTGCAAGATCTTAGTGTGACGGGAGCCATTTGAGGCACGAATTTTCATCCCTTATCAGAAGGTAAAATACCTCATAGTCTGTAAGAACACCAATGACTATGGCTTGAAGTTGCCCTAAAAGAGTTTAAGCATCCTGTTGATTGTTTTTTTTTTTTTTTTTCCTTTTCCTTTTGCTTGGCAACTAGAATGCGTAAGTGAGTCTAGAGCTACTTTTGCTCATCTAGGTAATATGACTGAAATGGGAATTATACATGTTCAATCGTTTAGAGAAGAGGGACTAAAAATCATAGACCTATAGCAAATTAAATAATTATAGAGAATCTACCATGTAAATGACTGCAATTAAGGACTTCTTCATGTACCCCGGGCCCAAATCACAGCCTCTGGGGCAAACTCACCATGGTTTTTCCCTTACAGTATATATTAAGAATGATGATCCTGAACCTCAAGGAGCCAAGGGGAATTTTTGGATTCCTGCCAGGTATGTACCTGGCCAAGATTAATTTGGTGAATCAACAATTCCCAGGAACCATATCATGAGTACTAAGAGAACAAATTGATTTATCTAGTAGTATGTTTCTCCAACCTAGTTATCGGTGCAAAAAAAAGTGCAGTGGACATGGCACACGTTCTAAGAAGTTCTCCTCCAAGGAAGTGGTCAAAATATGTAATGCTTATTTATTATTCATTTTGAGACCCAGATTATCCAGTCAAGGGGATCAATACCTTACTCCTCTTCCCCAGAAGCCTCGCAAATAAAGTCTTAACACCATCTCAACAAAAATAAGATAGGGACCTGGACATGGAGAATATGCCTGTCTCCCAGATTCCAAGCAATCAGGCAGAGTGTTGAGAAATGCTATTGAAACAGGAAGTTCCTGCTAAAGGTGTTGGTGAGATTGGGATGCCAGTACAGAGTGATACAATCTTTGGACAAGAACACATAACATGTAAGTGGGTGAATCCTGTTCTTGTCTATAGTGACATCTTGCCATTAAATCCTTGAGAACAAAGAAAAATAATATATATTAGCCGAATTGTTTGCTAAAACCCCAATGTAGAACTCAGTAGAATAGACAGAACTACGTGGAAGAGTCCTTTTTCCTGGACAGGATATTGCCAACTAGCATCCAATTAAAGCAGGGCAGAGCCATAAAACTATTATAATCCAGGGGAAACTGGATACGGGGCCTTTTCATTTTGAAAGCAATATCCAAATCTACCCAGAAAGTCTAATTAAATCCTTATGGATCTACTTCTAATTAGCTGCTATCCAATTAGTGTTCTGAAACCTGAATGCTCAGATTATCCCTTGTTCCCATCTTGGTGGAGGCACAGGGGGAGTAAATTAGAGGAACAAAAGAACAAAAAAGAGGCTTTGAACTTCTGCTAGAAACCAGTATCACAAATCTAGAATGACAAGCCAAAACCAAGATATAGTTGGCCTGGGGCAACCCGTATCCTTCATTTTCGTATTTGTTCATTAATTCACTCATTTATCAGGTGGACATTCGCAAGGCACCAGTGATGCTCTCAGGCACCATGTTTGGTAATGAGTTACCAGATGGTCTTAGCAGGTGAAAAGACTGGGAGCCCACTGGGAAGCATACAAAAATTATTATGCAGCTATCAGAGCAAGGGGGAGGTTAGTAAAAGCTGGTGGACCTTAAAGTTTCTTTACTTTTGTAAGTATAAAAACTGAGGTCAAGATAGAGTTTGGGATAATGGATGCAGCCATAGCCAAAGCATGAGTCTAGTGTCTATAGACAAGTTGTGATATTTGGAATTTTCCATGTGCAAACACGCGCGCACATGCATGGCGCGCACACACCACACCATGCACTCCTCACCTTTGCCATTTTCATAAGGAAACATGAAGAAATAAGTATATGGATTTTGGAACTGGACAGTGTTTTATTTCAGACCCATGTTCGCTTGCTAGCTATGTGATATGTGACTTTGGCAACTTGTTTATCTTTTCTGGAAAAACATATACTTCTAGGGGTGCAGTAAGGAATAACTGGGAACAGTGGAAGGTGTGCCTGGTACAAAGCCCGGGGTGTAGATGCCATTTAATAAATGATGGTTTTCTTTCTCCTGAATCTTGAGAGTAGATCCAATCTATTGTTTATTCTTTACAATAGGCATGGTAGAGTAAAAGGGACAACGGAATAGAGGGAGGAAGGGAAGAAAAAAAAGAGAAAAACCTTAAGACCAGGTGCAGTAGCTCACGCCTGTAATCCTAACACTTTGGGAAGCTGGGGAGGGTGGACCACGAGGTCAGGAGTTCAAGACCAGCCTGACCAATATGGTGAAACCCCATCTCTAGTAAAAATACAAAAAAAAAAAAAAAAAAAAAATTAACTGGGTGTGGTGGCACATGCCTGTAATCCCAGCTACTGGGAAAGCTGAAGCAGGAGAATTGCTTGAAACTGGGAGGCAGAGGTTGCAGTGAGCCAAGATCGCACCACTGCACTCCAGTCTGGGTGACAGAGCAAGACTCCCTCTCAAAAAAAAAAAAAAAAAGAAAGAAAGAAAAAGAAAGAGAAAAGCAACCATAAGATGAGCAAGAAGCTAAGTTTACAAATAAATGTAATCCATACTTCTCAACATCAGGACAGGCCCTTCATGCTTAGATTCCAGGTCTCTTCTTGCAAATGGGAAGTCAACACTTATCCAATGGTGCATTTAAGAGCACCAAGTTTTAAAAAAAAGACAAATGTCGAAAAGAAATGCCATTTATCATCAAGCGCCATTATTAAACACTAGCTTGTTGGCGTATCTGTAAGTCTGGTTGTCATTTTGCTGGGTGGAGAGGGCAGAATTTTGGAAAGTCTCTAGGCCACACTCTTGTTTCAGAATAGTAATTACAAAAGCCACAATATATTGGTCACTTAGACTCATCATGTATTTGTCCTTTTATTTTAAATACCCCAAGGATGGAAGTATTTCTAGCCTCATTTTCCAGCTAAGAAAATCAAGGATAAAAAAAATTTTCATGTGTTGTTACTTCATCCTTAGTACTCCCCTGGGAAGTAGGTATAATTCGCCTCATCTTAGAGATGAGAATACTGAGGCTCAGAGAGGACTGTCCTATAACCAGAAAGAGGGTGTGGTAGGATCTGAACCCATCTGATGAAAGGCTGTGCTCTTAATTAACAGCCTTGCAAGGACACATGTAGGTCACCGGATACCTGGGAAAGGTAAATGCTCTGTTCTGTTACAACTTAGTAACAACAGCCTTTGGCCCAAAATAAGACTGGACATTGACTTTCATGGATGAAAGTCCGCATTCCTAACATGGATTCATTCAGAAGCACCCAGATTTCACAAGAGGAAATGATGAGGCATTTTTCTGAGGTGTTGAAATTGTGCCCTTTGTCAGTCACAAACAAACCTAAAAAAAATGCTTTGAAAATTCCTCAAAGGTAAAAGGTAGCCTTTCTTCTCCCGTAATTCTGACATAGTCCCAAAAGGAAACAAAAGCTTGCATAATTCTAGCCCCAGTGATTCTTTTTTCCTTCTTATTAACTACAAATCTTCACCACATTTTTTCTTACTAATTAGTTAAATGCTTAAGCTCCTGAGTCACTGAGTTGTCTACTGGTTAGAGCTTGTTCTAGCTCTTCCACCCTGAAATGGAACTTGCAAGGAATTAGGCCCTCTGAAGATCCCACATTCAAGTCATGAAAACAAGCCAACACTGAAATCAATCACTGCCGAGAAGGGTGGACAAGCACAAGCATTAAGACCCACTACTGCTGAGTCAGGGCCTTTAGATATGCTGCCAATGGGAAGAAGAGAGAAAAATTATGTTTATTCATTTATAAATGTGTGCATTCTTGCCTCCAAAGGTCCTGATTTCACATTGGTCCATTGGGTTATCTTTTCTTTGCTGCATTCAGGAGCACAGTTGTATTTCATCTACTGCTTGAGAATGCAGAGGAGCTTGTCCCCAGCAGTGATGGAGCCAAACATAAAGCCAGTTACTTTTCCCTGGGTGGCTAATGGAGGCTCCAAGAAGCCAGAGGTTGGTCACAGTCATACGATCCGAGAGAATAGGCCATGCACTTCTGGGGGCTTGACCTGACTTTCACCAAAAGCATGCACAGAACGTGGAACCTGGCCTCCTGTAGAAAAGGCATGTCTTCAGCTTAGGTTATTCCTTTCTTGATGTTCACCATGATCTCAGGCTCCTAGCAGGAGAGCCATTAATAACTGTCATGTAAACCACAGGAGAAAAGCTATGAGTAGAATTCTGTATCTATACTTATAAAAAAAAAAACCCCAAAAACCCTTTAGTATGAATGTATGATGTTCTACTGATTGGCCCTAAACACTTTTCCAAAGCTTACCTCCACTTTACTCATCAGCAGTGCAGCTGCCAGAATTCTCACTGTTCCCAAGCAGCCATTTTCTCTCAGGCTTCTGTAGTTTACATTCTCCACCCTTCCTTTGTCACCAGGTATCATCTAAAAATCATACATGATTATGTCACCTACATGCACATGCACATACAAGGACATACACACACCCCTCATTAGGCTGGATCTCCCTGTTTGCATGTAAAATGAAGTCCAGGCCTGTTAACATAGCATGTAAGACCCTCCTCAGTCGGCCTCCAAAATGGCCCATCCAGCCTCATTTCTACTCTCCTTCCTTCATCTTTTCTCTTACTGATGTTACCACAAAATTCTCTTATACTCCTCCTCATTTCCAAAGGAGACCAGGCCTGGACTCAGTACCTTTGTGTACTGCTGCTTTGCTACCTGCTATTATCCTCTCCTTTTATCTCTATGAAGCAAACTCTTTCTCATCCTTCAAGAGTTAGTTCAAATATCCTCCTCTGGGAAGCCCTTTCTGAAGCCCACAGATGGAGTTAGTTATACCCTTTACTGTGGACACACCAAGGAAAAACAGCTTTCCTCATGTGCATGTCTCACTGTGTTGTAATAGCTTACCTGCCTGTCTCACCATTAGACTGTGTACTTCTAGAAGGCAGAAATCTTTTTCTAATGATTTCTTATTTCCCAGAACCTAGAACAATGCATATTAGAAAGGGTTGATTAGTGTATATGTTTAGAATAAATGAGTGCCTTTGGTGACCTGGCATTTGACAGGCAATCTTGGCCATCCTAAAGGGTTCCATGCCATCAAATATACCCTGCATTGCCATGAGCTTTATTATTGGCCTTTAGAACATCATCCTCCCACTTTGAATAAATGGTCTAGCAGACAACAAAGTCCTGAGGAACAGAAAACATAAATGTTAGCTCCAGGAATCACCAGCATCTCGTACTTACTCGGGACAATAGAGGATGCAATTAGGAGCTGAAATGATTATCTAGTTTCCTATACATGGTAGATCCTGAGTAACCTGCTCAGCAAATCATATTTATCCTTTGAAGTTGAGAACTAACTCTACATATCTGAAACAGGACCAGGTACTCTCTAGATCTTGTTTCTGTTTGGAGAATCCTGGTCAAAGAATGTCAAGGCCAAAAAGACTGCCAATATCAAACACTCTATTTTAGAGACGACCACATTGAGACTTGAAAAGGAAAAGAACCAGGAACATGAATAAAGGCAACCAGTTAACAAATATGCCACAGATAATGGTAGAAAACCCTCCACTGCATAGAAGAAAGAGGGTGTTTGTTGAAGGTTCTGGGTTTTCTCTATTTGCCCAATAAACAGATGCAGCTCTGAGCCACTCCACTCTGCAGTAGATCCTTGACCCTTCTGTGAGAAAGAACAGATCTAAAAAGCTGCCTTGGGTCTTGGCAGCTCTCACTGTGCTTATAGAACATTGACATTTTTGTTAGGGGTGACTAAGAGAGAAGATTTGCATTGGTTAGAAATTAGTCAGATGGCATTTCCTTAGGCTTTGCTTTCATTTCTCAGTGAAAGGTTGTGTAGGAAGCATTTGATTTTCCTGTTATATTACTTTATTAATAATCTATAGTTATTGGCTACTTTCCAGAAGCCTAAGGCAAGAGAACTTGATAATGAAGGATATCCTAAAAAACAGAGATCTTTGGGCAGACACTCACTTGGGGCATTAGGAGATCTCATTACAAGTCCTAGATCTTGAATTTCCCCTTTGTAAAATGAAGGACTTTAACCAGGTATTCTCTGGGTCCTGTTTCTGCTTGGAGAATTTTTAAGACCTCAGAGTCTACCTAGAACTGTTTTTTACTGAGCACAGTTCTCTTGTGCATCCTGTATGTGCTCATTTCTCAGGACACAATGATAACAAGATGGGCTTCGTTCCTGCCATCATGGAGTTTTAGCCTAGTGCAGAAAACAGATAATACTATTGGAAAACCCACACTGAAGAAAGATTGTTACCAATCATTATGAACGCAGTGAAAAAACAATGAGGCTCTGAGGGTTACAACTACACAGTATAATGAATTACACAGAGGGAATGTTCAATTTAGATTGAGGGCCAGGGTGTCTCTTCTTAGGAGGAGGTTTGTAATCTGAAACTTAAAGGACAACAAAATCTAGTCATGGCCTATATTATAGCTCATGGCCTGTAATCCCAGCACTTTGGGAGGCCAAGGTGAGAAGATCACTTGAGCACAGAAATTCTAGACAAACTTGGGCAAGATGGTAAGACCCTGTCTGTACAAAAAGTAATTAAAATTAGCTGGGCATGGTGGTGCATGCCTGTGGTCCCATCAACGTGAAAGGCTGAGGAAGGAGGATTGGTTGCACCCAGGAGGTCAAGGCTGCAGTGAACCTTGATTATGCCATTGCACTCCAGCCTGGGAGACAGAGCAAGACCCTGTCTCAAAAAAAAAAAAAAAAGGTTAAGACTTGAGCATTTCAGGGAGAAGGAAAAGAGTGTGCAGGAGACTGAGGTCAAGAAAAGTTTGGCCTGTCTGAGAAACCAAAAGGAGGAAAGGAGAGAAATGTCAGTAGAGTTCAGTGAGCGAGGCTACAGATGGGGGATTATAAAATATGAGGTGTGAAAGAGGGGCAGGTGCAGAAAGATCAAAATTGAGGTTTCAGTATTATGTGGGGAGGTAACCTAATTTGGTTTACATCTTAACTCCATTATTCCAGTGACCATTTGGGGAATAACCTGAATTAGGACCAGCACAGAGGCAGGGAGAAAATTTAGGAGGCTTCCACAGTAGACCCAGTCAGATATAATGGTGACCAGGTGGAGATAGAAGGAGGTAGATGTGTTTGGTTGGTATTTTGGAAAAGACTTTGGTAGAATTCCTTGATGGACTCATACTTGGATAATCATTGAAGAGCAAGTCACTGTGTTAGGGGCTGGGTGAGATGAGTATACAAAAGTAAAGAGAACATGACCTCTGGCCAAGACCTTGAGAGGCTCAGAGTTCACGTAATTTTCATAAAATTCTAGTGAGTAAGGGTTACAGCAGCAATGAGATGTTCTTTTGCTTTCAGAACAGATGAGGCCTCCATGAATGGGGAGTAAGAAGAAAAGGTTTCACAAAGGAGTAGGCCTGTGAGCTGGGCCATGAAGGTTGGGTTCTGATCTAACAAGCAGAGCAGGGGGAAAGCCCTCAAAGCAGCAAGAGCAAAGCTGCATGGTGTGAAGACTGCATGGGATTCAGGAATCATGAGCAATGGTAGACTCGTGCCAAAGCACAGTGTGTAAGGAAGACAGGACTAGAAACATATGCTGAGGTCTGACTGTGAGAGTTTGAAGCCCCCCTGAGAGGTCCACACTCATTGAGAATTTCAGAGAAACATGATTAGTTCTACAATAGGAAAAATAATTCTGGTGCTAAGAACTAGTAAGGTATAAGATAAGCCTAATCACAGAGTGATTTGAAGTTGAAAAGAGTTTATAAGTTATTCTTTAAGAAATCTCTGTTATTGAGGTGTGAGGCAGAGCCAGTACATAATGTCTACGTTCTGAACCAACTGAACGGGGAAACAAAAGGCTAACATTAATATCAGGCACTTGTAGAGCATTTACCTTGTGCCAGGCAACGTTCTGAATGCTTTATGTACACTAGCTCATTTAATCATTTCAACTCTAGCTTGATAGGTAACACAGCAGGGATTTGAATCTTAGCTGTTTGAGGTCATTGTCCATGCACTCACCTATAACATTTTTCTGTCTCTTTCTGCAAATGTAAGATAAAAATATTACCTTCATTCTAGAAAACACCCGCTTGTAGAATAGGTTTATACCTTCAGGCATGTGGACTTTCCAATCCAAACTCCAGAAGTAGAAAGATACCCACCAGGACTAGGCAATGCAGGAAAATCTCAGGCTTCAGCTAGGACTGTTTCATACAATTGCCCACATGGCCAGAAACAAGGGTGAAGGCATGCACTCTGTGAGCAGCCCATTTGTGGACAGTGGGTCATGGGACTGAAGGAACCGTGTTACACGTGCCTGAGTTTTCCTTCTAACCTCAGAAACCATATTGAACACCCCTCCCTTGGCGAGAAGTGAGTGAGCAGGTGGAGAGACAATAGTAATGTTAGCATGGTGGAACTTCTTTCCCATAGATGGAAAACACTGAGGGCTAAGAAGAAGGGCCTCTCCTCCAACATGTGTTATCTAGCAAGGCTGGTACTATTTAAGAAGGATATATAGTCTAATGTAATAGAATACAATATGCCTAGCTCTAAAATTATGTTGGAAAAAAAAACCAATGTTATGATGTGCTATATTCAGTCAATGAGTAATTATTTCTGTGCCTGCCACATGCTCAGCATTATAATTAGAGTCACCATGAAAAATTCTTATCCGTGATCCTTTATGCTATCAAAGCCTAAATTCCCCACTTAACCAAGAATCCTGGATAATTCCCAAAAAACAAATTTATTATTTGTTTCTATGGTTGTATGTTTGTCAAAAGTTGAAGGATTAATAGAAATAAGAACAATTTAGACTATAAAAGCCATAGGCTTATAAAAATGCTAGCATCAGCACATTCCAAAACTGCCTGACCCATCCCTTGATAGTATGTGTGATCACTGTCACAAAACTAGCAGTTAGAATCCTTTGTAACTGAGAATAGAAACCCAGTTTAGAAATATGTCTTTACTAAAAGGTGGAAACTTAGAAACGGAAATGGATTTACCACAATGAACTAGAACTAAATGTACCAACACAGGCTCAAAACACTATGAGATAGTTTTTCAAATTTATTTAAAATTAAGAAAAGAAAACTGGGTAACATTAAATCACAGTTGAGAACACTGGGGTTACATAATATTAACATATAATTACATGATCATTTGTGATAAACAGAAAATTTTAAAAAAAGAAAAAGGATAAAAAAATTTAAAAATTAAGAAAAACAAAAATAGAAACAAAAAAAAAAGAACAGAAAGTGAAATGAGAAAAAAATTGATCAATGGCAAATCACTAGAGATAAATCATTTTGTACAGATTTCCCTATTGAAAAAAATAACAATAATTGTAACACCAGCTAAGCCTCCTTTCTTCTTTCGGTTTTTGTGAAAAACCACAATAAGATGTATCTCTAGATGGTGTGCTTGCCAGAATCTTTACTGTTTCTTAGGTGAAAGATCATTGATAAGAATCTGATGTGGAGAACAGTCAAGGAAGCATTGCAGCTCAAGGCAAAACAGTGGCAGGGAGGATCCACGGAATTAAGAGTCAGCAGTCATTATTCTACTACCTGCTAATCTTCTATGAGCTTTGTCAAGTCATTTAAGCTTGGTACCCATCAGCTTCCTCATCTGAAAACTGAGAAAAGTTGTTCCAAATTGTCTAAGTCCATTCCAGCTTGATCATACTAGTGTCTTACGTGCCGCTTCTTAAAATCCAGTTCACACCTCTGTCAACTCCCTGTATAATATGACTTCAAAAAACAAGAAAAAACACCTGTAGTTTGGTTATACAAATTATGTCCATTCATCTCATATCCACAGCTGCTATCGATATAATAAATTGGCAGTATCTGTAGTATCACTTATTAATAAAATGAAGTTTTTCTGACATATACGCAACCCAGACTATTAGGTCATTATCTCAATAATCCCTTAGCATAGGGGAAAGGGCAGAAAACACTTTCATTTTCTGTCTTGAACATTAGCAAGGTACAGTCCATATAATTTAATTAAAATAACAAATGAATATATCTGTAACTGACCTGTGTCTGTTTCTCCAAGCCAAAGGGTAAGTCAGATATACATGATTTAAAAATCCCTTGTTATTTTCAATATAAATTGTTCAGCTAAGTATCCAACAAATTGAAAGAATTAAAATGTTAATATCCAGAGCAATAATCTAAAACCGACTAGTCATCTACAATATAAAATGTTAGATTTTAAGGAAATTTCAGAGCTTATTTTACACAATTCTTTCACCTTTATGTTTGAAATTTTAATTTTGCCACTTCTTTTTATGAAGATCAGGAAGTTACAAAGACAGAAAGGTAACCTTATAGCTCAACAGTAAAGAATTAAAGGAAGTGAAATGATGTACCAAGATAAATCAGTTTCTGGCATCATAACTTCTGTCACGTGGACTTGAAAACTGGTGGTCGTGGGATAGAGCCTAAAAATAGGTCTTTAATCTTAATATATATATATAAAATATATGAAATATATATATGAAAGCTATATCTATAAAAGAGATATATATATATGAAAGAGAGATATATATATACACACAGATAGAGAGAGAGGCGGAGTCTCGCTCTGTTGCCCGGGCTGGAGTGCAGTGGCGTGATCTCGGTTCACTGCAACCTCTACCTCCTGGTTCAAGCGATTCTCCTGGCTTAGCCTCCTGAATAGCAGGATTACAGATGTGAGCCACCACATCCAGCTAATTTTTGCATTTTTAGTAGAGGTGGCGTTTCACCATGTCGGTCAGGCTAGTCTTGAATTCCTGACCTCGTGATCTGCCCGCCTCGGCCTCCCAAAGTGCTGGAATTACAGGCATGAGCCACCACGCCCAGCCAATCCTAATTAATATTGATTGCAAATTATTAAAAGTCACTCAAATTGTAATTATAACATGTTTATACCAGCCATTCTCAACAACATAGTATCTGCCAAAAAGTAATTAACAAATACTCCCAGTGTTCTTGTTGCTGAAGGAAGTGGGATGAGAAAAGGAGACATTTAAAGGTGCTCTACAGAAAGTATAGATTCATTTTTCTATGATAGAGGGTGTTTATTTTTAATGTGGACTACACATTGGAAGTAATATTTCTTGATTTTAAAAACAAGGCTGGGAATAATTGCTTACTGCCAGAAAGCAGAAAATATAAATCTAACAAAGATACAAGTAGCCCTACAAGAAACAGCAAACACAGACTCAATGTGTATGAGAGAGACAGGGTCTGCAATTAAGATGACCAACCATCCTGGTTTCTCCAAGACTGTCCAGACCTTCTCCCACATCTCCAGAAACCCCTCCATTGTAGGTAAACCAGGTTGGTTGGTCACCTAAGCTGCAGCATCTTGCTGCCATTCTGTAACAAGCAAAGACAAGAAGGTTTTAATTGGTAACTCAAGCCTGGAGAGCTAGCCACACCAAGCCAGTATGGACAATGCAAGTCAAGAGAAGTGCTGGACCTACTGAAAATAAATAGCAGGACCAAAATCAGATGGACCCCTTACCCATGCTGGTAAAGAACAGTAGCCAATGTTTGGTAAGGAAGGACCAGTGCCTAAATTGAACACATGTTCTCTATAGTGTCCTCTGTGTCTGTATATGAAGCCGAATTGATAAATGCCTGATTCCGAAGGCATGAGTCCATCCTCCACCCAGGCAGACACAGAACATTTACCAGAGCACATTTTCCTGCTGACTCCTGTTCCAATGGGAACACAGAATCTGCTCAAGAAATGGTTCTAGACCGGCGGTTCTCAAACTTTAACGTGTATTGGAATAACCTTGTGGAAATGCCAATTTGATATTTTGATTAGGGGAATGTTGGCAGGGAACCTGAGATTTTGCATTCCTAACAAGCTCCCAGGTGATGCCCACATACCACACTGTGAGTGGAAAGGCTGTGAGCTCCAGTAATCAACCAAGTTGGGAGGCTGATTACTGGAGATGAAAGATGAAACCTATTTGACATACCCAACCTATAGTAAACTGCCTACTCATAGGGCTGCTCTGAGGGTTAACTGAAATAAGCCACACAATGCTCCTAGCACAGTGCCTAACATCTAAACCACATATAGCTTCCATGCCCCAAATGATGGGTTCAATCACTCTTATTAGTAGTCTTGTAAATGCAATTTATATGAAAACTTCAGAAAGCCTGGTTTGTAGAAGTCAATGAGAAGAGGGGGGTTTTTAATATATATACACTCAGTTCTGACTCACACAAAGAACAAGCCTTCTGCACAGCAGAATTCAGAGGAGGTCTACTCTAGTGCAGGGCTTCCCGGCCCTGGTTGTACGGTGGTATCATATGGATATCTTGGAAAAGACATGAATGCCATTACCTCACCCCCGATCAATTGAATCGGAATCTCCAGTAGTCAGGTCCAGGCTTTCCAGAGAACAGAAAATTTGCAGGTTATTCTAAGGTGCAGTCAAGTTTGAGAGACACACACATAAGGAAACTAGAGCTCCCTGAGTTCTGAGGTTGACTCTCAGCTCTGCTTTGACAAACTTTCTGTACCCCATTTTCCTAATGTAAAATTAGAGTAATGGAAATAACAGTAGTGTCTATCTCAAAAGGCTAAATAAATCAATTTATGTGAATCCCTTATTACAGTTTAATTTATGACTATGCTACATTTGGCCCTACCACAATGGATAGGTGGTGCATGACTATTACTATCAATATCTAAGACCTAGTACCTAAGTAAGAATTAATTCTACAGAATTCTATATTTAGACCTGTTTGTATTCAGATGCTATATCTTATACAAGCATTATTTTAGGCATAGTAATATGACAGTTTAACATATTGTAAGCACATACTGTTTATCAGGCATAAATACATATTATGTACTAAATGCTGTACTATTAATATATGAAAGGCAAAAGAATATGATAGGACACAGATTCAAACATGAATTGTGGTTCTACCATTTACTGTATATGTGACCTTGAACAAGGTACTTTTCTCATCAGCAGCCTATTTCCCTATCTGTCAACAAGAATGATGGTAATACCTACCACTTAAGGATTATTTCAAAGAATGAATGGATATGATCAATGTAAAGAATCTGGTATAGCACTTGGCACTGAATAGAGGCTTACTAAGTGCATTTCTCCACCCTATCCATGTGTTTTGGGGGTACAGGAATGAATAAGATACCCCCAGTTTCCATAGTCTGCTAGAGAATATAGGAAACAGACATACAAATTTCATTGCTTCCCCTTTAAAATCCTTGTATTAGAGACATACAATGATAAAGAGCTAGAGTCTATTTATAGGAAATAGGAAGTTCATTATGTTTATGTGCTCCGTTCCTTGATATGGTACATCTGGGAATTTCATTTTTTTGTATGTGCATGGTTAGCCATTGTTTTGATTTTTGGTAGGTTTTATACTTGTTACAGTTTTTAAAGTAGACATGATTTGGCAGATGTTTAGAGTAGTAGGTGTGCGTTGCTTTTGATGTCTTTGAGAACACAGAGTCCTCGAGGGCTTGGATGGCTTTCTATAGTTGTATTCTCTAACTAATAGCTATGCAGTTCATGAGCATTAAACAATGTCACTCCAAGTTACATAAGAGGTCATTCCACAGGAAGCAAAGGGAGTTAGTGTAAGAAAAAACTGCACATTCCACATGGATCTTGTTCCACCCCACTTGACAAGGGGCAAAAGTGACTGAGGAGTTCATAGGGGATTCTGGAATGGATTTTATAATCTTCGTAGAACTTGAAAGATGTATTGAACCTACCAGTTCCCTGAAAAACTGATGATGGCTAATAATAAGGATTCATTCGAAATGCTAATGCCTACTCAAGACTCAGAAGATGGGTTGAATTCGCATTTACATTCCTAACTAGATGTTTAATTGCATTTAAATACTATTTAACATTTAAGTGACACTGTAATTTACAAATAAATATTTCTACCACCATTTGAGTGGTGATTAAGTCATGACTCTTTGATTCACACATGATTCTGTGTACTATTACTATCCCATTTTACAGATGAGCAAGTCAAGTCAAAGAATTCATAAGTAATCAAGGCACAGGTATTCATCTATTCAACAGCAGCAGTACCTATGAGCCCCAGCCATGTCTCGTGTCCACTAACTATACTTTTCCCACTAAATATTGGCCACGTTGGGCAATGTGTGTTGTTACTTGCCTGTGTGTCAATTTCTTTATCTCTGAACTCACTTCACAGTGAAAATATGATAAAAATGAAGCTAATTAAGAAAAGAAATTCTGGGATAAATAAAGTTCTGTATAAGCCTAGAATATTATGACGTTTCAGGAAATGTGGAAGTGGACCAGAATTAGGTGTGTGTACAAGTAAACCCACCACCCTCATTGAAGCCTACAAACCAGGCATTCTGAAATTTTCATTATTTTTTGGTTAACACTGCATTTCTAAAGGCCTCCTGGAACATTTTACTTCCAATTGCCAATTCTTTAAAATCCTCTTGGGTTGAGTCCAAGCTTGAAAAATTTCATCTGAAAATGAATGTTTTGGTTTTTTTTTTTTTTTTTTTTTTTTTTTGACATTCATAAAGTTCAGGGCATAAAGTACTCTTTCACAGAGAATAAAAACAAAGTTTACAGTGGAAATCATGTCATAGACAGGCCATGGGGCACTTTTCGCCCTAGCCAATCAGCCAGAGCTCGGTAAGTGAAGGATGGAATCTGGCCTCAGGGAAAAGCCTTTTAGGATAGACCCATCCCCCTCTATGAGGCTGCTCCTGCTAACTATGCTGTGAGCGTCCTGGGCTTGCAATGAACTCAGAATTCTCATCTGAAGTTTGACTTTATTTCACCATACATTGTGAAAGGGTAACTTCTCCAATCATCCAAAGGAAACATGGTCTCCTTAGCAAGACTGGACTAAACCAGCCTAAAGCCATTAAACCTGAAATCCAGTGCTGTTAACAAGGTGGAACAAGTGAGCTCCATGCCAACTGGTTTTCAGCCCCAGGTAGACTCTATTTAAACAGGCTGTGAACTCTTTCCACCACCTCCATTCTTTAATGCTTCTTAGTGAATTTAAAACAAGTGATCCCAAGGCACAGTGATGGCTTAGGAGCTGGCAATAAGAAGCGTATTGAAATGAAGTGTTCCCTTAGCTGCCTACTCTTCACCCATATTATGCTGCAACTGTAGTGAACCACCTACAGATACCCACACATGCTATGCTCTCTGTTGTCTTCATGCTTTTGAACCTGAGAAGCCCGTCTGTGAATTTTCTCCCTCATGGCTCCATCACCACACTCACCTCTTTCTGGTTCAGGACACAGGTCAGATCCTCCCTTTTCCTTTAGTCCTTGCACTATTCTGCAAGATCTCAGGTCTGCACTCACAACACACACTATGTTTGCTTCCATTTCAGCACTTCTTTTCCCATTACTTGCCTGTATTTTTCTGCGTTCAACCAGGTATGAATTCTTTAAACATTTGGTACATTCCACTCTACAAAGTTTGAATAAAGAATGACATACGTAAAAGCCATTCACTGTTGTTTAGGTGGTAGAAAAATACTAGTTATCAAGTGCCTTCAATATGCCAGGCACTGTGCTTAGTACTTCAAGTGACTTTTCTCATTATGTTTTTTCAAATATGCCATGAAACTGATATTATTACTAACATCATCATTTTATAAGTGAAAAAGCTTGTGCTCAGAGAAGCTAAGTAATTTAGAATTGCTCCAAGACCATACCAAGAGAAACTGTATTCATTTGGGAATACAATTCCAATTCTGGAGTATTCCAAATGGAATCCCATGTCTGTCTAACTTCTAATCTCAAGTCATTTCCATGTCATCATATTCCTTTCCTTACTTCTAGGGAATAGCACTGGTTTCATGCTTTCAGATTTTTTTTGTTTGTTTGAATTAGCCAAGTGTGAAATGCGTTTTTAAATTTCCTTGAACGGAGACCTACAAATGCTCTGGTGTGTCATTCAGAACCCCCTTCAGAGTCAAGGCACTAATTTACCCAGTTGATGGGGGTGTTGGATGCTAACTGCATTGCCCTCTTTTGGAGACTGCTAGTTTGCCCACAGTTACACTCGCTTCCCAGGGTCAGTCTGATCCAATGTTAGTCAGTGTAGATGTGCTCTTTGCCCCAGTTCAGGAAAACTCTGCAGGGCCACCCTAGTCCTAGAGCTCCCTGTGGAATGGGCTAGTCAACAATTGCATCTGCCTCACAGTTCAACTTCTCCCTCTGCCCACTTTTGTTTCCCTCACTCTCTTACAAGTGTTGTTCTCGAAGACACTATCCAGTGAACTTTCTGCATGCAAGTCTCCATCTGAGACTCTGTTTCTCAAAAAACTCAGCCATAGATACGACAATGAGAAATCCATGACTACAAATTACTAATCAGAGTAAAAAATTGCAAGCAACATTTTAGTGATGGTTTAAGGATAGAATGCACATCTCTCCAAATGCACTCTCTGGCCCAGAAAGTACCATGGAAACTGGAAACTGGAATTTTATAACTGGAAACTGGACCTGCTTTGCAGTGTCAGTGGTCAGCCCTTGACCTTCATCACCTGTTCACTCTGTGACTTGGTCTAGGTCACGTAACTTTTGTAAGCCTTTGTTTTGCATGGAACTCCACCACAGCATCAGGCACGTTTTTCAAGTATGCCCTATGGTTAGGGAGGCAGAGCTCTTGGGCGCTGGCCACTCCAAAAAGTCATTCATCTCTTAATTGGATTGTTTATCTAGTGGCAGCCTCCACTTTAAGAAAAAGGAAAACCACTTTTCTCAGTGGTTTTCCTTTCAAGTTTGGACTCAACCCAAGAGGATTTTAAAGAAAGCAATTCCCAAATGGAATAAACCACTACTATGCATGCCAGTCAAGAGTTTAAACATGCATGTTTTTAATTAGGACTATACTCAAATAAGAGTAGCCAATGACATAAGTAGGAATCACAAATTATGCCATGTAGCCATTCAGCCATCACACACTCCTTGTTAGTCCTGATACCCATAGTTTCCAATATCACACCTCATTGTCACAGTTATGGTGATACTATATTGAAAAATATAAACAATGTATATCTAGAAATGGCACAGAGGTTCACCCTAGAGAAGAGAAATCTCAGGGAAGACCTAACAATTGTAGCTCCCTTTACAGAAAATCAAACACCACTTGTTCTCACTCATGGGTGGGAACTGAACAATGAGAACACTTGGATGCAGGGTGGGGAACATCACACACCACAGCCTGTCGTGGGGTGGGGGGACAGAGGCAGGATAGCATTAGGAGATATACCTAATGTAAATGATGAGTTCACGGGTGCAGCACACCAACATGGCACATGTATACATATGTAACAAACCTGCATGTTGTGCACATGTACCCTAGAACTTAAAGTATAATTTTAAAAAAATAAAAAATAAATTTAAAAAAGAATTGTAGGTGCCTTTATGGGGTTGTTACTCTATGTTACTCTATGCCAGACCTGCATGGGGCGTTGTTGGTCAATCGGTATAAAGTATTAGTTACATAAGATGGGTAAGTTCTAGTGATCTACTGTACAACGTAATGCCTATAGTTAGCAATAGGTATTGTGTACTTTAAAATATGTTTAGGAGGATATGTTGAGTGATCTTACTACAAAACAAACACAAAGGAACAAAAGGGACTTTTTAGAGGTGATGGATATGTTTAGCACCTTGGTCTTGGACTGTAACCATGGTCTCATAAGTGTATGCATATGTCTAAACTTATCACGTGTACATTAAATGTGTACAAATCATACCTCAATAAAACATCCATTTTTTTTATCTTCAATTCTACTATTTTTTTTCTTTAGGTAACACCAAATTCCCTGGCCATTTACCATTTAAAAATCCAGAACCACGCAAAACACACACTCTTCCTCTCCATTTTATGGATGAGAAAAATAAGGCTTACAGTGTTTTAATACCTTACTCTAGCCCACAGAGCTAGTAAATACCTGAGCCACATTTCAGATCCAGGTTTTTCAGAATGTAAAACTTTTATTTTTATTTTATTTGTATTATCATGTTATCTTCTATGTTTATTTTTCACTATTTTATTGTCACTTTTTTCAACTTTAGCAATTTTTAAGTGTATAGTCACTGTTAACTACAGGTACAATGTCATAGAGCTGATATCTAGAGTTCATTCATCTTGCTTAATTGTAACTTCATACCATTGCTGAGTAACTTCCTCCTTCCCCTTAGCTCCTGACCATCTATAATTCCAGTATTTTGTTTTATAAATTCAACTATTTTAGCTATCTCATAAAAATGGAATCATGCAGTATTTGTCTTTCTGTGACTGGCTCATTTCACTTAGCATAATGTCCTCAAGGTTCATATGTTATCTATATTCTAGAGTTTCCTTACGTTTTAAGGCTGCATAGTATTGTATTGTGTGTAGAGGCCATATTTTCCTTTCTTGCTTGCTTTTTTCTCTTTCTTTCTTGCTTGCTTTCTTGTTTTCTTGCTTTTCTTGCTTTCTTACAAGGGTTTCGCTCTGTCATCCAGCCTTTACTGAAGTGCCACAATCATGGTTCATAACCTCAGACTCAACCTCTCTTGGCTCAGGTGATCCTCCCACCTCAGCCTCCTGGGTAGCTGAGACTACAGGCACAGGCATGTGCCCCCCACCCCACCTTTTTTTTTTTTTTCTTTTGTAGTGACAAGGAGTTTCAGCATGGTTTGCTCAGGCTGGTCTCCAACTCCTGGGCTCAAGCAATCACCTCAGCCTCCCAAAGAGATAGAAATATTGGCATGAGCCACCACCCCAAGTCCCTGTATTTTCTTAATCCATTCCTCTGTCAATGAATATTTACTGTATTTCCACATCTTGGCTTTTGGGAACAGTGCTACAATAAACATGGACGTGCTAATATCTTTCTTCAGTATTCTGATTTCAATTGTTTTGATAAATACACAGAAGTAGGATTGCTTGATCACACGATAGTCTTATTTTTAATGTTTTCAGAAACCTCATACTGTTTTACATAGAAGATACACATTTCACGTTCCTACCAAGAGTATACAAGGGTTCCAATTTCTCCATGTGCTCACTAACACTTGCTGTCTTAAAAAAAAAAAAAAAAAAAAAAAATAGCTATTCTGACAAGTGTGAGGTGCTATTTTATTACAATTCTGATTTTCATTTCCCTGATGACTAGTGATGCTGATCTTTTTTTTCATACTCCTCTTGGTCATTTGTATGTTTCTTTAGAAAAGTGTCTGTTCGGGTCTACTGCCCTGCTTTTTTTTTTTTTTTTTTTTTTTTTTTATTACTGCAAAAGCATATACTGCCTATATCACGTAAGTCTCTTTACTTTTCTGATGGGAAAATATAGGAAAAGAGACGGAGTTTGATCTGCATGTTCTCATTGAGTAGTCCTAGGTCAAAGAAGAAGAAATTACAAGCAATAGAGGCTTAAATTAAGTGTATTGGATAGGACCCAGTTCAAACTGACCAAAGTCTGGGGACAATTAGATGGATACTGATGCTCAAACAATACAGGTAGAATGTGTTTATGTTTTTTCTGTTGGCTTCTTTCTCAGGGCTTGACAATGATGGCCACAAGAACATTTGAGCTCACAGCCTATCATTTTAGCAGTCCCAACAGAGACAATAGTTACCCTTTCCTAATTGCTCTGGAAAAATCTCAGGATTGCATCTGAGTAAGTTGGCTTTGACCACATACCCATTTCTGAACCAAGCACTGTATATATTATATACTTTACAATTATTGTCCAGAACTGAGGAATGTACTGCTGTTCAAGCTAGAAGTTCAGCTAAAAGGAGCTAAAATCACCTCCTTCTAAATTATGTGAACAGGGACAAGGAAAAGGGAGATTCTCCAAAGAAAAGGTGAACCAAAGAAGAAGGAAGGAGGTTGGGATGGCTGAAATGGCAGATGCTTTGTATGGGAAAGAGATTTTCAAACCTGCAGTGCACATTGTGGAACTCTTATCTCCTCCACTCTTACAGCGTGTGTGCACACAAGTCTGACTGCCAACTGCCAGCACTATGCTCCTTTGCCACAAGGCTGAAGTTAGCTCAGCCTGTACAAGTGGCAGATCAGCAATTCTGGCCTGCCACTTGCATAGAAGTTAACTCCTCTCAATAGAAAATTCAATCAATAATTGTGCTATCTGGTGCATAAATACCCCAGCTCCCTTACCCCTTGGGTTAGCTAATTCTGAGATACATATGCTAGGAATATCATTCTTAAAGTTCTCCAACAGAATTAAGCTTCATCTATCTGAAGCTGTAAATGTAATCAAAATATATCCCATATTGTGGCCGGGACTGGTGGCTCACACCTGTATCCCTAGCACTTTGTGAGGCTGAGGCAGAAGGATCACATGAGCTCAGGAGTGTAAGAACAGACTGGGCAGCATAGTGAGATCTTGTTTCTAAAAAGAAAAAAAAAAAATTAAAATTAGCAGGGCATGGTAGGGTCTGTCTGCAGTCTCAACTACTCAGCTACTTGGGTGGCTAAGGTGAGAGGATCACTTGAGCCTAGGAAGTTGAGGCTGTAGTGAGCCGTGATTGTGCCACTGTACTCTACCCTGGGAAGCAGAGCAAGACCTTGTCTCAAAACATATCTATGCATATCCTGTATTGATTTTCTTCCATTCTCTGTGTCACATCTCCATATGCCTATCTTATATTATGGAATATCCTCCCAAAGAAACTAATTGTGTTTGAATCCTTGTCTTAACAGGTAAAAAACAATGAAATAGGCTGTTCCATGAAGTAGTGAGTTTCTCAGCAGTAGAAGTTTTCAGTAATGGGTGGAAAAATGAATTTGGGGAGATTCAAAAATAAAATAGGTAATTGGATTGCAGGACCTACATTTAGACCATGCAGTCCCTTCTAAGGCTAAGTTGAATTATTACTTGTTTGACTTGTGACAGAGTCATTCTTGCAGAAAAAGAGATTTATACTCATGCCTTGCATTCTGAAATTTGTGAAAGGAGATAATATAAAAAGTTCTCTGGGGAGGGAATATTTTTTAAAGGTTATTTGAAAGTACAAGGTTTAGCCCTTCCGTTATAACATGTTCTTATAAAAATACCTTTTTTACTACTCTGAGCTTCCTTTGCTTGGGAAGACCTCAAGATTACAAGTGGATGTCATTTCCTTAGCTCTGACTAGTTTTAAATTTTGACACCCACCATCATCTAGGCAGAGAAATAGCCTTCCCAAGATAACCTAAAGTGAGGGACATACATGGCTGCCACATACGTCCAAAAGGAGGTGAGAGTGTGTCATCATCTGAAGTTCTTTGTGTTGGTTTGGACATGTGCCGAGGACACTGAAGTGTAAAGGAAGTGATTTCTCTCAAAATAAGCACATCAATCAAAAAAAGATACAGAATATAACTATTTTACCTTTTTGATGTGTGAAAGAAAGCCATATCATATGAAATTTATTCCCCAGTGATGATTTTACTTCCCCAGTGGTAATTTTCTCCAGCTCACTCATAAAAATACTAATAATGGACAAAATTCATTGAGTGTTAACTCTGTATTGGGCACTATGAAAATGACTTAATATAAATTATGCATTGAATCCTCCCAGGAAATGTAATGGGTCCCATGTAAGCTGTCCACATTTAACTGATAAAGTAACCAAAGCTGAGAGGCTCAAGAGGCTTGCTGAAGTTCACAAAACAGTGAGGTGCAAGTCTCCCTGTCTCCAAAGATATATTAGTTAGTAATTGCTGTGTAACAAATCACTCCAAAATTTAATGCTTAAAATAATAAGAATTTATATTGCTCACAAGTCTATAGGTCACCTGGGAAGTTTTTTCTGGTCTTAGCTGGATTTATTCATGCATCCGCAATCAGCCCTCAGTTGGGTAGGCAGCTGCTGCTATTTGGACTCACTCAGATGTTTGGAGGTCAGCTGACAATGGGCACATCTAGGATGTTTGCATTTGAAATAAGTGGACTTTTCTCTAGCTGGTCTCTCACCCTACAAGTGGCTAGCCTAGGCTTGTTTTCATAGCAGTGGTATGGTCTCAAGAGTGTAAGAAAAGATGCATACAGTGTTTTGATGTCTAGGCCCCAAACGGACACAGAATCGTTTGTATGACATTATATTGGCTGAAGTAAGTCACGTGGCCAGCCCAAATTTGAAAGGCAGGGAAAGAGATCCTGTCTCTTCATGGGAGGAGCTACAAAGTCATGCTGCAAACACACAGGGAGGCATACAGGATTGCAGTTAATCCACCATGGATGCTTATGTTTCGACCACTGTGTCCTTCCTTGCATCCTGGCACCTCCTTGGCAAAAAACACCAGCAGGTGTTCTTCACCTTGGTTTTGCCTGAATGAATCTCTAAGAGAGAGAGAGCCCATTAATCGCCAATTTTGAAAGAGACTTTCAGGTCTTGTACTTATCTCCTACCCATGTTAAATCTCCTCTTTCAAACCTCCCACAAACATGCATTCGGCACCTGCCAAGACACTTCCAGTGACGGGGAGCTCAATTTTATTATGTTAAATTGACTTTTGTTTCCTTTTACAGTAAGGGATTTGGAATAGGGCTCTCACCTCTATAGTTGTGCAGTTTCTTTTTCAGGCATCCTGTTCCAATGCTCTTCCTTCTATACACTGAAATCTTCCTTCTAGCAATTCCCCACCTCTGCTCTTTTTCTTGCTCCCTGGAGCAGACTGAAACAAATCTGTGGCTTCTCCTATATGACAACTATTTTATATCCAAAGACATTTATCAATTTCTTCATCAATTCTCCAGGTATTTCCAGATTTAATTATTCAACTGCTCTTCTAATGAGATCAACACACAGGTTGTCAATGTTCTTTCTTTCTGTGATACCCAGTCATCTACATACTCTGAATAAAACAAAACCAAATTGCTTGTTTTTTCTCCTCTACCTCTTCTTCCTTTTGTAATTGCAGCTCATTCTTACTGCATTAAATTGAATTTGGTTTCTCACTCACAGTAAGTAATTTGGAACAGAGCTGAGAGCCCTATTTTTGTACAATTTGTTTTTGAACCAAAGGAGAGGTATCATCTGCCTTTCTCCTTTTACTATTTCCTCTGTGAGTTCATACTTTCCTTCTAGTCAGTTGCTGTAAACTTTGATGCTTTTATTTAGACTGTTTATTTATCACTCAATGGTCCTCTACTGAGATACTCGTCAGCACCTTGGTTTGTGATAGCTGCTTGGGACACAAAACTGGGTAAACCCCAGCACTGGTCCTTAAAGAGTTTTCAGGCTCCTGGGCGAGGCCGTGGTTTAAAGCAGTCTCTTTCAGGTAACCTCAGGCTATTTTAGAAGCATGCTTATTTTTCAGGGTTTCTCCTATACCCTTCTTCAACATCTCAAGAGGACACTTGAGAAAAAAGACTGTGTGGCCCTGTGGTGTCGGGGGAGCATTGTCTGGTTCACATGCTGTCTTCTGCTGTGAACTTCCTCAGCATGTTGACGCTCTTGTTGGGTCTGGATGTCAATGATGTAGATGCTCTTATTGTCATCCTCCATAATGACCTCGGATGTTTCTGTGGCCTTCAATCTTGAGGTCCACATTCTGAATGTGCCCTCATGTTGACTCCCGGATTCCTCCAAGTTCAGGATTTCCATGTCCCCTGAGGGCCAGTGGCAATAATGCACTGTGGCTCTCTCTCCAGTAGGCAGTCACATGTGAGAGAGAGCCTGACCACCCCTTGGCTTCCCTATGACTTTCTCACTACATTGGATTGTAATTCCATGCTGACTATGGAACTTCTTTGAGGGGCTTGCAGGCTCCTCCTAGGCTTTTTCCAAGGATTCAAGGATTCCAATTCTGTTTTACTTACTTTCTCCTAAGTGAGATTAGGTTTCTATAGCCTCCAGCTTGACATTTTACACCAGGGGGTGAGCTGGAACTCCAATAGTCATGTTGTGCATCTTGAATAGTCATTCTATTCTTCTATCCTTAACACTCAAGCTCCTCCCAAGCACTCTGGTGGCTTTTGGGGCCATCATTTTCCTGCTGTGAGAACTTCCCTGCATCAATCAGTTCTCACAATTTCTATAACCTGCTCTGTAAGTGCCTGCAAGTTCTGCCTCAGTGAATGTCACAAGACATTTTTTGTTTGTTTTGTTTTTTCTCTGTCAATAAAACCAGCCATCTGCACATCAAAAGCATTTGCCTTCATACCATTGTCTCACTATATTCTTAGAACAGTATTCCAGAAATCGAAGCAATAGAGTCCCTGTTTTCAGACTGGTTCTTCTCTTAAACAAAGGAAAAAATGGTCATTAATTGTATAGGGGCAGAAAGAAAAGGGACAAGGACTTTGGGAACTAGAGGTTCTGTCTACACAGGGATTCATGATACTATTCTCTCAATGATAGATCTGGAGGTTTGATTTACTATGAAAAAAACACACAATTTTAAATGTTAATTCCTGTTAAACTTACAAAGAAATTTGGCATGCCAAATAATAAACAAATAATTCAGGAACCAGAGTGGTGAGAATGATGTGATTTGAGTGAAGATTTTCTAAAAGCTTAATGGGATTTCTTCACTTTCTCTTATTTTCTGTATCATCTAAATTCTAATAACGAAGGACAGTTGACCTTCTGTTACTAGAGCTCTAATTCAGTCACAAAAAGAGAAAAAATTAGAGGAAAGAAGAGAAAAAGGGAAGGAAAGAAAAGAGAAAGCGAAAGGAGGGGAAGAAAGGGAAGGGAGGGGAGGGGAGAGGAGGGAAGGGAGGGGTGAGATGGTGAGGTGTGGAGGAGAAGTTAAATATTAAATTTGAACTCAATTGAACATGGACACAAACAATGGTCACCAAGTCCCAGAACAGGTTCTGTGAGTCCCTTGAGGCGTTCATCCAGCGCTGTTTCAGAGAAATCCCTATTTCAATTTATTCCTATAAGTTAGTTATTGAAAAACAATAGAGAATCGCAAAAAACAAGTTGACCTTTTTGTGTTCCTTGAGGCTAGTTGCAGAAGGCCGTCATGACTGGGCCTCACACCAAATAACTCGTTACAAAAAGAGCTAGGGCCCCAGACTGTGCCAAGGCTTCGTGAGACCGCTCCTCGTCTGTGCACAGATGAGTGGCCAACTCTGGAGCCCAGGCTGTTGTTTCCCAGTCTGGTGGTGAACCCTTCATAGTCTGGTGAGTATAAATATATATATCTTTCCCTTTTCCCCTTTTCATTGCAATTTGCTTATTATATTATTTGCTTATTATATCAATTTGCTTATTATATTGATTTGCTTTATATCATTTGCTTATTATATCTGCGTTGCCGTTTACGTGGGATAAAGGTTGTTTACCCCTAAAGGTATTGTGTATGTGTCTTTTCTTCTCCCCTTGCATGTTTCCTGCACAGAACAGGAGGAATGGATAAAAAGAGGGGAGGGGATGGGAGGGAAGGGGAGGGGAGGGGAAAAGATAAAATCAAAATGGACCAATGACAAGTGTCTGGAACACTAAGCCCCAAATTAAGTCTTAAAATGACTGACCATTCTGAGATGAAAGTGACACAGACCCATCCCCATCCCAAAAGCATAAAGGACAAGATAAGTGACAGACAGAAAAGAAAGTAGAGACTGTGGCATGGAATTCCTGAATTTCTAAGATTGCTCATTGTTCTGTTGGAAACAGGGGGTTATGGAAGTGTTTAAGACAGAGCCAGTGCACAAGTGAGTGGCAGAGAGAGTGATGAAGCATCTCCTATTTTGAATGAGATCTTCTGTCTCATCCCATACATATCCCAATCCATAACACGGAAAAAGTAATATGTAGATTCATTCATTCAGTGACTCAGCAAACAGTATGTGCCATGCATTTTCCCAAACATTAAGAATACAATTGGGAGCAAAGCAGACAAATGCCCCTTGCTCTGATGGGAGAACACAGGCATTAAATAAAATAAGTAGATCAAAAATATAGTATACTAGGTGATAAGAATTGTCATGGGAATAAGTAAAGCAGATAAAAAGGAATGAAGGCCCTCTGTGAAGGAGGATGCTGTTTAAAATAAGGCAAAGGCAGGCCTCTCAAGACAGTTGCATTTCAACAATGGCCGGAAGGAAGTGAAGGGCACCTGAGGGAAACGTGTTCCAAGCAGGGGAATCATCAAGCACAAAGCTCCTGAGGCAAGGCTTGTGGACTTGTTTCAAGGATAGCAAAAAAGGCCAATATGGATGGACCACAACAGGGAGGAAAGCCTGCAGGTAAAATTGGAGCCATAATGGGAGCTGGCCATTTTAAGAATTTAGACTTTTATCATGAGTAAAAGGAAAAGAACTGAAGGATCTGGGTGTGGCATTTATAGAATGTACACCCATAAAGTCATCACTTAGCTGCTGTGTTAGAAGTAAACTATAAGTGAGCCAAAGGCACAAGCAGAGAGTTCAGGTATCAGGCTGTTTTAAAAACAAACAAACAACAACAACAACAACAAAACAGAGATGGCAACAACAACAACAATAAAACAGAGATGATGGTGGCATGGACCAGGGTGGCATTCTAGATGGTGAGTGATAGGTGGACCCTAGACAGATTTTGAATACAGAACCAGTACGATTTGGGAATGAATTAGATGTGAAATGTGAGCAAAAGGAGGAGTTAGGCACTTTTGTTCTAATTGAAGGATGGAGTTGCTATTTTTTGAGGTCAAGACTGCAGAAGCAGCAAGTTGGGGAGGAAGGAATTTGGGAGTTTGTTTTGGGTAAACTTTTTAAGACATTCAAGTGTAGACATCAAATGAGTAGTTGTATATGCAGTTCTGTTGCATTCACAGGGGAGACACAGATTTGGCAATGAATTTGGGAGTCATCAGTATATAGATGGTATCAAGGCTGTAAGACTATATGGGAGTGAGTATAGACAGAGAAAAGTGATGTTTAAGAACTGAATCCTAGAGTACACCAAAGTGTACTGTTTGGGAAGTTGAGAAGCAAACAGGAGAGGTGATTGAGATGAAGCAGCCTGTAGGGAATATGAGAATGGTATCCTGGAAGAAATGAGAAAATATTTTCAATGCAGAAGGAGCTGTCACTAGGTCCAATGTTGCCAGTAGGTCAATTAAAAATAGGAATGAGATCCGCAATATGCAGGCCTTTGGAGACATTAGCAAGAAACATTTTTATAAAGAGGGAAGAACACAAGGCTAAATAGAGTGAGTTCCAGAGAGAAAGGGAAAAAGATTTAAGAGATAATGAGAAAGAGCATCTCTTTGGAGAAGTTTTGCTAAGAAGGGCAGCAGGAAAATGTGGTATCAAGGAAAGGAGTTTTAAAGATGGGAGGAATTACACACAGGCTTCATTTGCAAATAAAAACATTGGTATGGGAGATAAAGGGTGCTTTCTGAAGCACATACTTGAGTTGGAAAGAGGGAATGGGTTCTGGTACAAAAATGCAGAGACCGGCCTTGCACACAAACATGGATTGTTAATTCACACTGAGAGAGATGTGAGTATATAGGGCAGATACAGGCAAGGTAGACGTGGAGGGGGATTGGGAGAAAATTGCCTTCTGCTGCCTTCTCTTCTCCCAGTGAAATAGGAAACAAGATCCAGCCACTATAGGTCACTGTGCAGTCACATTTTTTGGATTCAAGGTCCTAGAATGAGTGAGTTGGAAAGACAGAGTATGGTGGTTAAGAAAGTGAAATACTTGAAACCGAGATTACAGGGAGTGGCAGTGATTTTAATGCCCAGACCTAGAAAGAAGGGAGAAGAGGTAAAAGAGTTAAGGTGAAGTTACTGGAAAGATTATCTTGACTGCTAGTGAAGTCATCAGTTTATGATATGAACAGTGTGATTATGACTATGAGAACAGGTCAGAAGTTAAAAACTTCAAAGAATAAGGGGGAATTCTCTGAATCATGGGTTTGTAGATGCCTGCAATAAAGAAGGGCAACTGATGGTATAGATGGATGACATAAACTTCAAAGCGAGTTTTCAGAGAGCAGGCAGGGAGAAGCATCTGGAGGCTGGAATGAGGAAATAAGAGGACACCTAGTCAACCTCCAGGCTAGCGACAGAAGGAAACAGAAAAAAAAAAAAATGTGACAAATTAGAAGGACTTTATGAGGAGGCAGGGATCCCAGGAGTATCTGAGTTTCCATTAGAGCAAAAAGGCAAAACGGGATTTATAAAGGAACTGCACAGGTTATAAGGGATTTTGCTGATGACTGATCTGGGATTGTACAAGGGAGGGTGTGGGAATTAGAAAGAGGTGAAGATGGGATCAGATTAGGTGGTACACAGAGCGGTACTGGGGAAGTATATGGGAGCTAAAGGATGAGCTGCATGTCTTGGGCTTTGGTAGTATTTTATGGATGTGGAGATCAAGGGAGGATCTTCTGCGAGATACCAGTGGTGAGACTGTGAATGTCAGGGGAGGTAGGGTGTGGGGTCTTTCCTGGAGCACCCAGGGCTCTGAGGCACTCTCTTCTCCCTCCTGCCAAGGGCAGTATGGAAAGCAAGGAAGAAATAGTGTTACTATAAACAATGAAGCCTGAGGCCCCTCCTCATTCTAACCAATGTTTTTGCTTTCTTCATTCATTAAACAAATACCCTTTTGGGGCCTCGTAAACCTGAATACTAGAATATAATAGGAAAATGTCAGTTTCTTCTCTCATGTAGCCTTCAGAGTATTGGAAAAAACTCTATTCCAAAGCCCAAGACTTATTCATTACTCTATACCACCTCCTCAGGGGATGCTTAATTATCTAAATCTCAGTATCTATGACCTCAGAGAAGGGATCTGGACTGGAAGTACAAACTTGAGCCATAATCAATTACAGTATGACCTAAGGAAAGAGTCTACACTCAGAAGAGAAGGACTTTCAAGAGCCTTAAAAATTAGGGGTAATTGGAGTGGTTCTAGAAAATTAAATATTGAGAAACATTTTTTTTGGTTTTGTTTGGTTTTGTTTTTTTTGTTTGTTTTTTGTTTTTTTTTTGTTTTGTTTTGTTTTTTTGAGAAGGAGTCTTGCTGTGTTGCCAAGCTGGAGTGCAGTGGCCCGATCTCGGCTCACTGCAACCTCCACCTCTCGAGTTCTAGTGATTCTCCTGCTTCAGCCTCCTGAATAGCTGGGATTACAAGCCACCAGGCTCAGCTAATTTTTTTTTTTTTTTTTTGTATTTTTAGCAGAGATGGGGTTTCATCATGTTGAGAAATGTTTGCTTTTTAAAAAGGGACTGTGTTAATTTTCCAGAGGTGGCATAACAAAGGACCACAAAGTGGTGGCTTATCCCATTCATCCTCTCACAGTTCAGGAGGTTCGAAGTCTGAAATCAAGGTGTCAGCAGAATGGGTTCCTTTAGAGAGCTCTCAGGCAGAGCCTGTTCCCTGTTTCTCTCCTAGCTTCTGGAGGTACCCGCAATCCTTTGATTTCCTTGGCTTATAGATGCATCACTCCAATCTCTGCCACTATCTTCACACGACATTCTTCCCTATGTCTCTGCGTCTTCAAATTTTCCTCCCTTTATAAGGACACTAGGCATTGGATTTAGGGCCCAACCTATCCCAATATAACGTCATTTTAAACTGACTACATCTGCAAAACCATATTTCTTTTTTTGGATGACATCTGGCTCTGTCACCCAGGCTGGAGTGCAGTGGCGCCATCTCAGCTCACGGCAACCTCCATCTCCCGGGTTCAAGCGATTCTCCTGCCTCAGCCTCCCGAGTAGCTGGGATGACAGGCATGTGCCAACACACCCAGCTAATTTTTGTATTTTTAGTAGAGACAGGGTTTTGCCATGTTGTTCAGGTGGGTCTCAAACTCCTGACCTCAGGTGATCTGCCTGCCTCAGCTTCCCAAAATGCTGGGATTACAGGCATGAGCCATCGTGCCCAGCCTGCAAAGACCATATTTCTGAATAAGGTCACATTCCCAGGCTCTGGGTGGACATGAATTTTGAGACGGCACTATAGGACCCACTACAGGAGAAAGAGATAAAATTATAACAAAACCATGTGTCATTCCATGTTGATCACGTGCCAGTAACTTCCAGGATTTTCTTTTTTTCTTTTTTTTTTTTTTATCATTTAATTTTGAGCTCATCAGAAAAAGTCCATTTTCTTCCTGTTGGGAATGTTTTTGATCTACAGTAAAGTCACTTGGTCATGTCTCTTGCCAGGTGATCGTTTTCTCTAGGTCAGTGGTCATCGTTATTAAAATGGATGTTGACTCCAACCCTCAGGGTTTCTGATTTAGTGGTTCAAGGATGTGGCCCCAAAATTTTCAGTTTTAAAAAAGTTCCCAGATGATACTGGTGTTGATGTTGTTCATCCCAGACAACACTTTGACTCCCAGAAATCTAATTTCTCTGACTCTGTACTTAGAGAAAAGAGTTCCTAGTTATGTCAGTCATTGATGTCTCTATTTCCTGTGTATGACTGATGAATAGGTATGGGGAAAGAACCCTATATGCAGGACTGTTGTGCTGAGGTCTTTATCATAATATTGATAATTATTCTTTGTATCCTATTACAAGTTGCAAGGTATCTTCCCATACTCTATTTAATGTAACTTTTGAACCAGTGATAAGTTGGTTACTGTTGTTCCATTTTACCCAGTAAACTAGTTCAGAGGTATACTGTACCTTGAGACATATCATTGGGAGCTAATGGTAGAAGCTGTGTGGCGAATTTTCACCTTTTTATCCTAGAGCCAGTGTAATCTGCCATCCAGCAGCTATTTTATAGCTTTTGAACCTAAATTTTGATGAGAACTATCTGGGTGGTACTCTGAAAATCACTGCAAATTAAGACAACACACAGGTTTGTTTCATATTGTATTTGTGCTACCATCTGCATCATCGAGATGGTGACAGTGCTGTTTTCCCTCGCTCTTGCTTTCTAAAGGGCTTGTCAGCCCAGTTCATCAGAGTTCTCTGCTCCCTGTTCCCTCTGCTTGTCCAAATGGCAAGTTTTGTATATGCTAAGATTCACTTCCTAACGTGAATTCTCTGAGGTTCATTGGTTAATGACCCTTTCTTCTCAGGAGCCAGAGAAATAAACATGATGTGAGTTGTGTTCTGTGCAGGTTGCTTCAACCTTTCTCCTCCATACTTTCTCTCTGCAGCATCACACATCTGATGAGTGGGAAAGCTGAGATTTGAACCTGTGCTGTCTGTTTCAGAGCCTGCCTCAAAGCACTTCACACGGCCCTGCTCACTGCCCTCAACAGCACCTCCTGTTCTATCAGAATCTTGCTGAACTCCAATCTGACATTACGGCTGCTGAAGCAATTCACCCCACACATTTGCATCTTCACTGTGTTCCACCCAGGCTGTTCCTGGCGGAGGAGTTTCCAGCTCGTCTCCCACACATGCTGTGCTCACCTATGGTTCCTGTCCTCATGCAGGTGACAGGTGTCTGAGTAGCTAAAAGCACAAGCTTTGGACCCACGCAACTCCAAATATGACGCACCACTTTTTCTTCTTACTGTATAACCTTGAGTAAGTCACTGATTTCCAGAACCACTGTTTCTTTATCTGTAAAATGGGTACAAGAATATCAAGTTTGCATAGTCGCTGTGAGAATTAAACGGATAATTTATGCAGCAAGTAGCAGCTCAGTCATTGGAGCTTTTATTATTTGTGTCATGTTATTGCCTCTGCCTGGAGCCCCTAATCTACTCCTTTGTGCCTAAGTGTTCTTCAATGTTCCTCTTACTCTTCTCACATATGAAAATACCCTGACCAGTCCTGCCATGATCACAATGATGTGTTTAATTCTCTGGGAGCCTTAGTGTATTGTACAGCAAGTGGCCTCCTAATGTCATTTCCAGCCTAATGTGCCTCTTTCACACAATAAATGACTATTTGAAGCCCCTAATTCCTCATTTAACAACAATAATAGCCACCATTTATAGCCCTTAAAATTTGCCAAAAAAATTGCACATAAGGTTGTGATAAACAGCATTGCCCTGTGTGGAAGGAACTACTATAATTTCCCTTTAGAGGAGAGAAAACTGAAGCTCAGTGAGTTTTAGTAGAATCCTAGTAGATCAAAGTTGAAAGAAATCCTAAAATCCATTCTGTTTCATTAGGCCCACACTTGAAATTCCCCTGCAACTCCAGTTCTTCTGTGACAAGCGCTCACTATCTCTGAGACTAATCTCGCTTTCTCTCTTTCCTTCTCTCTCTCTCTTTTGAACAGGCTGGTCTTGAACTCTTGAACTCTTGCCCTCAAACAATCCTCCATTCTCAGCAAAACACTGGGATTACAGGCATGAGCTACTGCAACCAGCCCAAGCTTGATATTTTTATACCCGTTTTACAGATGGAAAAAATGGTGGTTCAGAGAAGTCAGTGTCTTGCTCAAGATGACACAGAAAGGAAAGGAATGGGGAGTCACACCTAGAGTTGCCTGGATCCAAAGCTTGTGTTATTAATTACACACACACACACACACTCATCATCATCGTCGTCATCATCATCATCATCATCATCAATCTCCTTATGGAGGCTGCAACTTTCTTAGCCACTTTTAGTTCTCATCAGTCCCAAGCCCTTCAACCAGAACAGAAAGCTGAAAGGCCCTGATTCCTCCCTTCTTTTCTATCTGCCAGCAGCACGAAACAAACCCTGCACATAGGTATGCGCAGTCGTCCCTCAGTATCTGTGGCGGATTGGTGCCAGAACTCCCCCATGAATACCAAAATTCACGGATGCTTAAGTCTCTTATATAACATGGTGCAGTGTTTGCATATAACCTATGCACATCCTTCTGTATACTTCAAATCATCTCTTGATTATTTATAATACCTAACACTATGTAAATGCTATGTTAATGGTTGTTATACTGTATTGTTTAGAGAATAATGACAAGAAAAGGAATTCTGTGCATATTCAGTACAAACGCAACCACCATTTTTCCCTCAAATATTTTGACTGTGGCTGGTTGAATTCGTGAATGTGGAACCCACAGATAAGGAGGACCCACTGTATTTTGCTCACCTAGCTTTCCTTCTCCTCCTTTCTTGCTGC
>NC_045440.1:130830491-130891171 GCF_002776525.5 Piliocolobus tephrosceles
GTCTATCTCTTTCCCCCAAATTAGGAGCCTCTTGAGAACAGGACCTGCCTGCTCACTGCCTGCTGACTTGGTCTTAGTAAATATGGCACTTCTGGGGCTCCGGGTGAATATCCTGACAGAGGTGGCTTGGCCTGAATTGAAATCTGGGAGTGCTACATGAAGGCACTGTGAGGCAACTTATGCTAACCCTGACTTCCTTAATGGCATCTCACTGATGCCACGTTTCTTGCTTTCATTCACAATCGAGCTTCTCTCTGGCCAGGGGGAAAATTGCCTTCAGGATTGAAATGAATAGGGTGTGGGCAAACCTCACCTCTGGATTGTTATGGTTGTGAAGTCCCTACAAGTCAAGCTATTTTGCCGGGAAGTTTCCATTAATTTACATGGCTTTCCAGTAAGGTTCAAACATCTGAGGCTTATCACTTCCAGACATCACCCTTCTCTGCCAATCATCCTTTGGAACATCCTATCTTGAGCGTCTTCTTCCTTTCCATCCCTGCTGCTCTCCTCCACCCCCGCTGGGAGTTGCCTCTGTGATGCCTTAATAAGTTCACATCTTGCAACACATCAGACCAGATCTACCCTGCTTCCAGCCAGCCTCACTAGCTATAAAGTCTTTGCTGGACTTCAAAACTCCTTCTTACCCGTGTTCACGTTGGTAAACCCGGTGCAGTTCTCTCGGGCTTCGGGGTGAGGAAAATAACACTTGCTTTATTTTCATTTCCATCCCAGTCACTGGGGCAGCCATGCTTGGTGACAAGCCTCTGATTATGAGGCTGCAGGATGGCACAGTCAGCAATGACTTATCCTAACACAGCAGTCAATGTTAGTTAAGCTGCAGGGGAAAAGGCAAGAAGAAAACAGGAGCATCAGCAATTGCATGGTTGGAAATAAAATGCTATCCGGGACAACAGAATAAATCAAAAGATGTTAATTCACCACTACTCAATAAAGAGGACCTGAGGGAAACATAAGCAGTGAAGAAGACAGGACGTCCGCTCTTGCTGTGCTTATGGGCTGGTTGGGCACTGGATTCACCCAGTGTGAGCCTTAAGAAGGAACTTACCTCCCCAGGCTTGCTGTTAAGATAGGAGTCTGATGGCAGTACTGGTATCCGGCCTTTTTAGTACGAGGAATGTCTCTTTTGTTGCTTTTGCCCAAGGATCCAATGTTTGGAAAGAATCTGATTCAAAAATAAATGATAACCGCTTTCATGAGTCCTTAATTCCTTGTCTCAGTTTTCTCTTGATCAAAGATATGTAAGTCACAAATAAAAACTTCTGATCAACAGGAATCAAAAAGTAAATCCAACTTGAAGCATAGTTTATTTAACATTTTTGATAGTTTATAAAGTATTAACAAATTAAACTGGGTGTGGTGGCTCACCCCTGTAATCCCAGCACTTTGGGAGGACGAGGTGGGTGGATCATTTGGAGTCAGGAGTTCAAGACCAGCCGGGCCAACATGGTGAAACCCCGTCTCTATTAAAAATATAAAAATTAGCAGGGTGTGGTGGCGCAGGCCTGTAATGCCAGCTTCTTGGGAGGCTGAGGCAGGAGAACTGCTTGAACCTGGAACGTGGAGGCTGCAGGGAGTGGGGATGGTACCACTATACTCCAGTCTAGTTGACAAAGCAAGACTCTGTCTCAAAACAAAAACAAAAACAAACACAAACACAAACCAGTATTAACAAATTAATGTGTTATTTCCTTGGGCTTTAAAAAATACTGGGAACTGCTCATGACCTTGCTTCTCCCAACTCCACAGTACCTTTGTTTTAGTTCTCAAAGTGTGATATGAAGGAGGAGTGATGGTCTGTGCATTTGTTCAGATATTCAAGCTGTCCCTTTGCTTCTTATGTGCAAGTGAGTTTCAGTTCCATGGACTTAAGTTTTTGCACTACTTTATGTTAACCTATTATGAGAATTCTTTGAGGGTTACTAAAATTGGGTTATTTATAAAAATAAATCCTGTCTGTTACTAGCAATTACTGAGGTCTCTAATTCAGGACTGTCCTGAGTGTTGGATGTCACATATGTTAAAATATTGCAAAGCTCCTACTGCAAATGGCTCATGTAACCAACATTATTAGAGAACATTTCCTGTTTAGAAATTTATTTTAAAAATTTAAATTTAACTTTAAAAGTTAAAATTATTTTACCACTTTAAAAAGTCTTTCTAGCATAGATTATACCCTTAAACAGAGGATGTGAACCTATTTACCTTTACTAATGGCCATTATTAAATTCACTTTTACTCTGTTTCTTGCACAGAGAGAGAGAGAGGTTCTGAAAGCCTGATGTACTGGGATCCAGCATATCTTTAATTGGCAATTATATTTCCCTTTCTCCCCAAAACCTGTTTGAAATAGGCTTCTGTCATTTACTACCTGAGAAAGTTACTGATGCTCTTCTCACAGGGTATCAGTGCAGTACAAATTACACCTGAAGGTATTAGGTTAAATAAAACAACATCGGAAATCTCTTAACACAAAGTTGATCCTCAGTAAATTAGTTGGTAGACACATTCTTCCGGACAGATAGTGAATTCAGTTTTCTACACATGCCTTTATTTGGCCTGAAGAAAATAAAATCTTGCTTTACTTTTCTTACTCTTTTCTTTTTTGTGTGAGATAGGGTCTTGCTTGCTCTGCTGCCCAGACTGGAGTGCAGTGGTACAATCACGGCTCACTGTAGCCTCAAACTCTTGGGTTTTAAGTGTTTCTCCCTCCGCATTCCTCCTGAGTTCTGGGACTACTGGCACACACCACCATCTCTGGCTAACTTAAAAAAAATTTTTTTTTGTATGTGTGTGTGTAGAGATGGGAGTCTCACTATATTGCCAAGGCTGGCCTTGAATACCTGGGCTCAAGCAATGCTCTCACCTTGACCTCTCAAAGTGCTGGGATTACAGATATGAGCTACCATGCCCCACCTACTTTGTATTTTTAAAGAGCACTTCAGAGTTTTCTAAATACTTACCCAGCTAATATTTTACCTCATCTACAGACACCTCTCTGCCTCTTTCAGCTATTTCATAGACTGTTGACCATGTAGCCAAGCGGAGTGGATGGAGTTTGGAAAGAGATGTATTCATAAGGAGAGGGATTTCATTCTGAAGGCAAAAAGATCTATTACAAAATATTTCTTGAACACCTTCTATGATAGGCCCTCAGACTATAGTAGTGAATAAGACAGGCAAAACCATTGGCTTCACAGACAGGAAAATGCACAGAGCAAGCAAGACGGGTTTGTTCCACTCAGGGCTAGAGAGAGTGGCAGGCAATTGCCTTTAATCTCCTTTGTCTATCTCAAATGAAAACATCAAAATCTGATGAAAGTAAAAGAGATAAATTTGGGACAAAAACCTTAAAGTCACTACTTAGCCTGCATTAGACTTGGGTCATACAGTTTACTCAACCTTTCCAAGCCTCTTACCTTCCAGGGTTGCTGGGACGATCCAGGAAGATGATGTGTATTATGCAATGTACCCGGTACTCCCAAGTGCTCAGTGAGGGAAAGGATTCTAAATAAAGGAGGACTGAAGGAGTTCACTGGCTTTTCTCAGAAATGTCTATTTCATATCACACGAGCAGTGCCAAGGAGCTATACAGATATATATATATGTATGTATAACTCATTCATAATTTCAACACCTCCTAAAAATACTGCTTCCATCTGCCTATGTCCTTTCTCCCTGTGACCACAAACACACATGACATTTGAGCTTTAATCGGGGTAGAGTTACCATTTCTAAATTTATCATTTTCTTCTCTGAATATAGCATGAAAACAGTCCATGTTTACACACCACATTTGTTATAGCTATAACACGTTATTTAGACATTATTTTTAAGAGCACACTTATATGCATCCCGTTTTCAGCAGTATGAATAGCGTGGCCGAGTATATCCTTATGCAGAAAAGGTGACACTTCTTTCCCTGTAAATCCTTAGAACAGGCCCTTGGGATTGTAGACTTCAATTTTATTAACGTCTCTCCACGAAGTGATTATAAAATACTTTTTCAATTATCAAAATCCTTCGGAGAATTTAGGGAAATTGAAGGAATGGGGATTCTCTGGCATGTGAAGTGGTTATGTGGAGAAAACAAGGATTTCGTGTGGAATGAGATGTTTATAGGAAGGGAGCATTGGGAATCACTGCGTGAAGTGGTTGTAGGGGAGATTACTGGGGATTACGAAGGAGAAAGAAGTGACTGTTGGTTGGAGGATTGGAGTTCATCACGGCGTGTGAAGGATGTGTCGTATTTGAGGATCGGTGTTACTCTGGCATGTGATTCGGCTGTGGGCACGAGAGGATTAGGGTTTGCTGTGGAGTGTCGTCATTTAGGGAACATGGATAGGGGTTTGTTGTGGAGTGGCTTGTAGGGGTGGAAGAACTGCAAATAACTAAGGGCTTAAAAGTGGATGCTAGCTTACAGAATAAGGATTGACTCTGGAATGAGAAAGGGACTATGAAGGTGAGTGGGGTGGGGTTTACCTGGGAATGTGAATTGTTTGTAGAGAGGAAGGATTGGGGTTCACGTGAACTACAAAAGGGCTGGGAGAGGGGAGAACTGGCGTCCACTGCGGAGTCTGAAGCATTTGGGGAGGAAGGATTGAAAATGACTGGGGAGTGTGAAGCGGCTTGAGGATGGGGCTCCTGTGGAGTGAGAAGCGGGTGTGAGGGTAGGGGGACTGCAGTTTATCCTGGCGCATGAAGCCGCGTGGGAGAGGAGGTTTGAGGTTTCCTGTGGAGTGTGCAGCATGTGTAGGGTAGAAAGATTGGTGATTAACGCAAAGGTAAAAGAGCCGCGGCTGTCCTGTGGAGTCTAAGGGATCTGAGGCTTGGTGAATTGGGGTGTATTGTGGCATGTGAGGTGGTTGTTGAGAGGGATGAGTAGTACTTGATTTCAAAATAACCTGGTTTTGGGGAGAGATGACTGAAGCTTTCCATGGGCGTGAAGCAGGTGGTTGTGGGGGAAGAATTGGTACCTTCCATGGAGTGTGAGGTGCAGTGGAGGTGGGAGGGCTTTCCTGTTGGGGCGTGAGGTGGTTGTTGGATGGGGGATTGGAGATTGCCCTAGAGCAGTAAGGGGCTCTGTGGTGGGAGGGTTGGGTTTACTCTAGAAGGTCAGGGTTTCTGGTGAGGGAGGATTTGGGTTTAGTGTGACGTGTGAAGCAGTTGTTGGAGGGAGGACCGGGTTCTTCTTGGAACACGAGTTGGTGTGGGCAGCGATCACTGAGGATGGCTAGCAAGTGTGAAGGGCTGTAGGTGTGAGAATTTTATTATGGGGTGTGAAGAGGTTAGAGGGGAGGGAAGCGTTGGGCCTCGTGTGGAAAGGTGAATTACTGTGGAGTAGGAGGTTAGGGCTTCCCCCAGGACGTGAGGAGGTCAGAGAAGGTAAGATTGAAGTTTGCTGTGGACTGTAAAATGGCTATTGGGTTGGACGATTGGATTTCCTGCAGAATATGTAGTGATTGTTAAGGAGGGACAATTTTTGCTCGATGTGGAATGTGAATTGGTTGTATCAGAGGAGGATTTGTATTTATGATGAAGTGTGAAATGGTGGGGAGAGGGATTGAGGCTGACTGTAGAGTGTTAAGTAGATATGGCAGTGGGAGGTTTATGGCTGATTTTGGAGTGAGACATGGTATCCTGAGTTATATTTTGCTCCCTATCTTTCCATAAACTATCTCCTAAATCTGACTAAACATGTCCTTCCCAGGGAAGCCACTTAAAATCATGGAAACCCTTCCACCACCCGTACATCCCTCTTCTCCTCCACTTAGTCAGAAGAAATTGATTTGAGCACTTTAGTGCACCTGGCCCAGTCTTAGGAGCTGGAAATATAGAAAACACAAGTTTTTCCTTCATGGAGCTCTCAGTTTAAAAGCAAATGAGAAGCTCAAGAGCGGAGAAAACAAGTTATTGAGTTTTTGGGTCCGCTCTATGCTTCAGAAAGAGTGGGCAAGGGCATCTTCAGGTTTCCACCTCAAGAATCCATTTCAGTTCTTCAGGAAGAAACGGTTCCCGGCATTTGGGTGTGACATGCCCTTCTAGATAATGAGCATGGGTCTAGAAGCAGCTATCCCTTTTGGAATCCTGAACATCGCATGTGAAGTACCGTCTATCCAGAGATCCTAACCCTGGTGAGCCCTGGGTCCTCAAGGACAAAGGACTTAGAAGGCAGCATTGAATAGAGCAGGGACGCTGGAGTTGGCTAGATCTGGGCTCAAATTTCAGTTCTGCAACTGTGATGGGCATCTGCCATTTAGCCTGTGTGAACACCCTCTCCACATTGTGGTAGTTCTCTACAGTGTAAATCTCTCCATTCCAACATAGAATCCATTTTCCTTTTTTACATCAGGGCCGACAGGTGGCACAGGCCCTGCTCATCAGACAAGTTCTGGGAGATACATTTTGAGGGGTCAATGATATTCATGGAAAGTGAGGCAAGATGCAAAGAATTTATTCAGCTGTTGCAGACTAATGCAGCTGTAGTCTGGTTCTATAGTCCCCAGTTGGGGTGGCAGCTCCTGACTCAGAGCACCCTGATTGTGATAGGGGCAGCTACCCTCTGGGTGTGTTAGTTCCAAGGTGTGGCTCTGGGAATCTTTCCTGAAATTTTAGTCGGTATTTCATAAAAGCCATTTTATCATTGTGATAGCTATTTACCACCTTTAATAGAACTCCTTCTGCTGAAAATAGCTGCATTGAGTTATGTTGTCTACGTTAAAGAAACATGACCATAAAAACTACTAATAAGCTTTGAAACCACGAATAAATCAACCTGCACAGGTCCTTTGCTCATAGGGGCAAGCCAACTTAATAGTTACGGGTATAGACTTGCAAGCAAGACCATTTAGGTTCTAATCCTGGCGCTGACACAAGTTGTGTACGCTTGAGTAAGTTATTTTATTTCCTGGGGTGCCTGTTTTCTCCTCTATGAAGTGAGAATAATGTTGCTTACTTCATGGGGTTGTTGTGAGAATTAAATGGACTAATTCATATTAGCCACTTAGAAAAGCACCTATGATATATGAAACACTGTATAAAGATTAGTCATAATGATCACTCTTTCTGAGCCTCAGTTTCCATTTATAGACTTGAAGTGAAAACATTTACCTCATAAGTTTGCAGTGACAATCAGATTTTAATAATGCATTTGATAATTCCTTCCTTCCTTCCTTCCTTCCTTCCCTCCCTCCCTCCCTCCCTCCCACCCTCCCTTCCCTTCCCTTCCCTTCCCTTCCCTTCCCTTCCCTTCCCTTCCCTTCCCTCCTTTCTTTCTCCCAAAATGAGGAAAGAAGGAAATGGTATTGACAGGAATCTGAGGACCATCTAAGGCAAACTTGACCTACTTACCAATTTTGAAGTGTTGCATCTCCTTTGGGACAGCTAGAATTAGAAGTACACCCCAAGAAAAATGCATTGCTCAGGGAGAGACAGAAAACAGCTATGCATGTTAACTAAACTAAATTTACTTAAAGAGACAAGCAGTTATAATTTATATAAGTTTCTACTGAGTAAAGAACCTTCAGCTAGATTTTTATTGCTGTTTTTTAATTGTAAATTGACAATTTATATAAATGTATGAAGTAAAAAGTGATGTTGGCCAGGCTTAGCGGTTTATGCCTGTAATCCCAGCACTTTAGGAGGCCGAGGTGGGTGGATCACTTGAGCTCAGGAGTTCAAGACCAGCCTGGGCAACATGGCAAAACCTTGTCTCTACTGAAAATACTGGGCCTGGTGGTGCACACCTATGATCCCAGCTACTCAGAAGGCTGAGGTGGGAGGATCACTTGAACCCCAGGAGGCGACTGTTGCAGTGACCCGAGAAATTGCCAGGGTACTCCAGCCTGGATGACAGTGAGAGACCGTGAAGAAAGAAAAGAAAGAAAAGAAAGAAAGAGAGAAAGAGAGAGAGAGAGAAAGAGAGAGAGAGAGAGAAAGAAAGAAAGAAAGAAAGAAAGAAAGAAAGAAAGAAAGAAAGAAAGAAAGAAAGAAAGAAAGAAAGAGAAAGGAAGGAAGGAAGGAAAGGAAGGAGGAGAGTTTATAAAGTAATGTTATAGTTTATAAATACAATCAAGCTAGTTAACATATTCATCACCTCAAATACTTTTCTATGGTGAGAACATTTGAAATTTACTCTCTTGGCCATCTGTAACTGTACAATGTTTTATTATTAATTATGTTTACCACAATATGCAATAGAGTTTAAAAACAGGAAACAACATATTCTTCCTGCCATTTTATACCATTTGATCATCTCCCCATTCCCCTCCCCTTAGCCTCTGTAACCACCATTCTATTCTCTATTTCTCTGAGTTTGATTGTTGTAAATTCCACATTGTAAGTGAGAACGTGCGGTATTTCTTCCCGTGCCTGACTTATTTCACTCAGCATAATGTTCTCCAAATCCATCTATGTTATTGCAAGTAACCAAATTTCCTTCTTTTTAAAGACTGAATATGTCATTGTGTGTTTATACCACATCTTCTTTATCCATTTATCTGTTGATGAGTCCTTAGGAGGATTCCGTACCTTGTCTATTGTGAATAATGCTGCAGTGAACACAGGAGGGCAGACATCTCCATAATGAACATTTCAAATCTTTTAGGTAAAGACCCAGAAGAGGCATTGCTGGATCATGTGGTAATTCCGATTTTTTGTTTTGTTGGGAAACCTCCGTACTGGTTTTTATAGTGGCTGTACTAATTGGCATTCCTATCAAAACCGTGCAAAGGTTTCCTTTTATCCACATCTTTGTCAACACTTGTTATCTTCTGCCTTTTTGATAAAAGCCTTTCTGACATATGATATCTCATTGTGGTTTTAATTTGCATTTCCCTAATAATTAGTCATGCTGAGCATTCTTTCATATGTCTGTTCACCATTTGTATGTTTTTTGTTAAGAAATATCTGTTCACACCCCTTACCCATTTAAAATTTTTGTTCTTGCTATTGAGTTTTTTGAACTCCTTATATATTTTGGATATATTAATCTCTTATCAGATGTATGGCTTGCAAATATTTTCTCCCAGTCCATAGGTTGTCTCTATACACTGGTAATTGCTTTTTTATTTTGTTTTTATGCAGAAGATTATTAATTTTATATAATCCCATTTGTCCATTTTTGTTGTTGTTGCCTGTACTTTTGCAGTCTATTCCAAATATATTATTGCCCAGATAAAGTCATAAAGCTTTTCTTTTCTTCCAGCAGTTTTAGAGTTTCTGGTATTACATTAAAATCTGTATGCTTATGAGTTGATTTTTGTACATGTTGTGGGATAAGGATCCAATTTTATTCTCCTGCATGTGGAAATCCAGTTTTCCCAATACCATTTCCCAACAACATTTATTAAAGAGATTTTTCTCTTTCCATTGCATATTTTTGGTACCTTTGTTTAAAATTGGTTAACCATATGTGCATGGGGCCATTTATGGGCTCTCTACTCTGTTCTGTTGGTTGATATGTCCTTTTTTTTTTTTTTTTTTTGCCAGTACCATGCTGTTTAATTACTACAGTTTTGTAGCATAATTTGAAGTCAGATAATGTGATATCTCCAACTTTTTACTTTTCGCTCAATATTGCCTTGGCTATTCAGAGTATTTTGAGGTTCCATATGAATTTTATAATTGTTTTTTATATTTCTATGAAAAAAGATGTTGGGATTTTGATATGGATTGCATTGATGCTGTAGACCAATTTGGGTAATATGGGCATTTTAATAATATTAAATTCCATAAACTTGAACTATATTTTCATTTACTTTTTCTTCTTTAATTGTTTTCATCAACATCTATAGTTTTGGGGGTAGAGGTCTTTCACCTCCTTGGTTACATTTATTTCTAAGTATTTCTGTATTTTTGTAGCTACTGTAAATAAGATTGTTCATTTCTTTTTCAGATAATTCATTGTTAGTGTATAGAAATGCTATCAATTTTTGGCGGGGCATGGTGGCTTATGACTGTAATCTAGTACTTTGGGAGCCCGAGGAGGGCAGATCATGAGATCAGGAGTTCAACACAGCCTGGCCGACATAGTGAATCCCCATCCCTACTAAAAATACAACAATTAACTGGGCATGGTGGTGCGTGCCTGTAGTCCCAGCTTCTCAGGAGGCTGAGGCAGGAGAATCGCTTGAACCCAGGAGGTGGAGGTTGTGGTGAGCCAAGATCGCGCCACTGCCCTCCAGCCTGGGCAACAGAGCAAGACTCCATCTCAAAAAAAAAAAAAAAGAGAGAAAAAGAAAAAGAAATGCTATCGCTATCAATTTTTTATGTGAGATTTTTTGTATCCTGCAGCTTTACTGTATTCATTGATTAGTTCTAGTAGTTTTTTTGGTAAAGTCTGTAGGGTTTTTTATATGTATAAGATTATGTCATCAGCAAGCATTGACAATTTTACTTTTTCCTTTACAAAATTTGGATGCCTTTTATTTTTATTTATTTGTTCATGTATGTATTTTTGCCTAATTGCTCTGGCAACGCCTTCCCATATTACACTAATTAGAAGTGGCAAGAGTGGGCATCCTTGTCTGGTTCCAGGTCTTAGGGAAAAGGGTTTCAATTTTTCACCATTGAGTATAATGTTAGCTGTTGACTTCTAATATATGACCTTTATTGTGTTATGGTACATTTCTTCTATACCTAATTTGGTGAGAATTTTTATCATGAAAGAATGTAGAATTTTGTCAAATGCTTTTTCTGCATCTAATGAGATGATCAAATGCTTTTTATTCTTCATTCTGTTAATATAATTATGGCTTTTTATACTGTCTGGTTTTAAATGACTTTTATGTTCCTTTTTTGCGATGTTACAGTTTTTCCCATTTTGTATCTTGAGTAAAATGTTTTGATTAAATAGAAGCAGTTTCCCTTTATTCTCAATAAATGTTTTCCTCTAAGGAAGGTAAAATGATTTAAACGTGAGCTTTTTCATCAGGCAATTTTTAGAACCACTGTAAACAACCCAGATTTTTGGAGAAAACAGTGAAGAGCCTTTAGATCAGCAAAATAGTCGACACGTGGTCCTTTGGTATCTTTCTTTTTTTTTTAAATGTGAATTTTAGCCTCTATATCAATTACATTTCATTAGAAGCCATGAAAACCCCAACTCAAATTGTTTGGGGGCCAAGAGAAAGTTGGTGAGAGTATCAATGTCAGCTGCAGTGCAAGGATGAAAGCTCATGGCTACCCGCTAAGATCTGGAACCAGACAAGGGTTCTCTTGCTGAAGAGAAAAGAGCTGCTTGGAATCACAGATGGATTTGCCACTTAAAGTCCATTTCAGGTCTTACTTCCTCCTTTTTTACTTTCTTTTCTTCTTCTTTTTTTTTTTTTTTTTGAGACAGAGTCTCCCTCTGTCGCCCAGGCTGGAGTGCAGTGGCGCGATCTCGGCTCACTGCAAACTCCGCCTCCCGGGTTGACGCCATTCTCCTGCCTCAGTCTCCTGAATAGCTGGGACTACAGGCGCCCACCACCGCACCCAGCTAATTTTTTTTTTTTTTTTTCAGTAGAGACAGGGTTTCACCGTGTTAGCCAGGATGGTCTGGATCTCCTGACCTCGTGATCCGCCCGCTCGGCCTCCCAAAATGCTGGGATTACAGGCGTGAGTCATCGCGCCTGGCCCATTCTCGCTTTTCTTATAGTCATGCCGTCTAGAACATATGGCCTCCAGGGTCACCAAGGCAGAGACTAACAGGGACAGAATAGGGCTGTAATTAATCAGCTCACATGCATTACTTCCACTCAAGTCCACTAGCCTGCTTTATTCACCTGGCTTCAGTCTAACAATAGGGAGAGTGAGAAGTATAGGTAAGCAATGGCTGTTGGGAGAGTCTCTACTGGCTATACCACAACAGTTATCCCTATCTTTTCTGGTTTTCAAAAGAAGGTATATTAGTCCATTATTGAATTGCTATAAAGAACTATCTGAGATCAGGAATTTTATAAAGAAAAGACGTTTAATTGGTTCACAGTCCTGCAGGCTATACAGGAAGCACCTGGGGAGGCCTCAGGAAACTTACAATCATGGCAGTAGGCAAAGGGGAAGCAAAGCATGTCCTACATGGCTGAAGCAGGAGGAAGAGGGCAAAGGTGGAGGTTCCACACATTTTTATTTTATTTTATTTTATTTTTTCTTTTATATTATACTTTAAGATCTAGGGTACATGTGCACAACGTGCAGGTTTGTTACATATGTATACATGTGCCATATTTGTGTGCTGCATCCATTAATTCGTCATTTACATTAGGTATATCTCCTAATGCTATCCCACCCTGCTCCCCTCTTCCCACAACAGGCCCTGGTGTGTGATGTTCCCCTTCCTGTGTCAAAGTGTTCTCATTGTTCAATTCCCACCTATGAGTGAGAACATGCAGTGCTTGGTTTTCTGTTCTTGCAATAGTTTGCTGAGAATGATGGTTTCCAGCTGCATCCATGTCCCTACAAAGGACATGAACTCAGCCTTTTTTATGGCTGCATAGTATTCCATGGGGGATATGTGCCACATTATCTTAATCCAGTCTGTCATTGATGGACATTTGGGTTGACTCCAAGTCTTTGCTATTGTGAATAGTGCCACAATAAACATACGTGTGCATGTGTCTTTAGAGGAGCATGATTTATAATCCTTTGGGTATATACCCAGTAATGGGATGGCTGGGTCAAATGGTATTTCTAGTTCTAGATGCTTGAGGAATCGCCACACTCTCTTCCACAATGGTTGAACTAGTTTACAGTCCCACCAACCATGTAAAAGTGTTCCTATTGCTCCACATCCTCTCCAGCACCTGTCGTTTCCTGACTTTTTAATGATTGCCATTCTAACCAGTGTGAGATGGTATCTCATTATGGTTTTGATTTACATTTCTCTGATGACCAGTGATGATGAGCATTTTTTCATGTGTCTGTTGGCTGTATGAATGTCTTCTTTTGAGAAGTGTCTGTTCATATCCTTTGCCCAGTTTTGAGGGGGTTGTTTTTTTCTTGTAAATTTGATAGAGTACTTTGTAGGTTCTGGATATTAGCCCTTTGTCAGATGAGTAGATTGCAAAAATTTTCTCCCATTCTATAGGCTGCTTGTTCACTCTCATGGTAGTTTCTTTTGCTGTGCAGAAGCTCTTTAGTTTAATTAGATCCCATTTGTCAATTTTGGCTTTTGTTGCCATTGCTTTTGGTGTTTTAGACATGAAGTCCTTGCCCATGCCTATGTCCTGAATGGTACTACCTAGGTTTTCTTCTAGGGTTTTTATGGTTTTAGGTCTAACATTTAAGTCTCTAATCCATCTTGAATTAATTTTTGTATAAGGTGTAAGGAAGGGATACAGTTTCAGCTTTCTACTTATGGCTAGTCAGTTTTCCTAGCAGCATGTATTAAATAGGGAATCCTTTCCCCATTTCTTGTTTTTGTCAGGTTTGTCAAAGATCAGATGGTTGTAGATGTGTGGCATTATTTCTGAGGGCTCTGTTCTGTTCCATTGGTCTATGTTTTGGTAACAGTACCATGCTGTTTTGGTTACCGTAGCCTTGTAGTATAGTTTGAAGTCAGCGTGATGCCTCCAGCTTTGTTCTTTTGGCTTAGGACTGTCTTGGCAATGCAGCTCTTTTCTCGTTCCATATGAACTTTAAAGTCGTTTTTTCCAATTCTGTGAAGAAAGTCATTGGTAGCTTATAGGGATGGCATTGAATCTATAAATTACCTTGGGCAGTATGGCCATTTTCACGATATTGATTCTTCCTATCCATGAGCATGGAATGTTCTTCCATTTGTTTGTGTCCTCTTTTATTTCATTGAGCAGTGGTTTGTAGTTCTCCTTGAAGAGGTCCTTCACATCCCTTGTAAGTTGGATTCCTAGGTATTTTATTCTCTTTGAAGCAATTGTGAATGGGAGTTCACTCATGATTTGGCTGTCTGTCTGTTATTGGTGTATAAGAATGCTAATGACTTTTGCACATTGATTTTGTATCTTGAGACTTTGCTGAAGTTGCTTATCAGCTTATGGAGATTTTGGGCTGAGACGATGGGGTTTTCTAAATATACAATCATGTCATCTGCAAACAGGGACAATTTGACTTCCTCTTTTCCTTATTGAATACCCTTTCTTTCTCTTGCCTGATTGCCCTGGCCAGAACTTCCAACACTATGTTGAATAGAAGTGGTGAGAGAGGGCATCCCTGTCTTGTGCCAGTTTTCAAGGGGAATGCTTCCAGTGTTTGCCCATTCAGTATGATATTGGCTGTGGGTTTGTCATAAATAGCTCTTATTATTTTGAGGTATGTTCCATCAATACCGAATTTATTGAGAGTTTTTAGCAGGAAGGGCTGTTGAATTTTGTCAAAGGCCTTTTCTGCATCTATTGAGATACTCATGTGGTTTTTGTCTTTGGTTCTGTTTATATGCTGGATTACTTTTATTGATTTGTATGTGTTGAACCAGCCTTGCATCCCAGGGATGAAGCCCACTTGATCATGGTGGGTAAGCTTTTTGATGTGCTGCTGGATTCGGTTTGCCAGTACTTTATTGAGGATTTTTGCGTTGATGTTCATTAGGGATATTGGTCTAAAATTCTCTTTTTTTGTTGCGTCTTTGCCAGGCTTTAGTATCAGGGTGATGGTGGCCTCATAAAATGAGTTAGGGAGGATTCCCTCTTTTTCTATTAATTGGAATAATTTCAGAAGGAATGGTACCAACTCCTCCTTGTACCTCTGGTAGAATTCGGCTGTGAATCTGTCTGGTCCTGGACGTTTTTTGGTTGGTAGGCTATTAATTATTGCCTCAATTTCAGAACCTGTTCCTGGTCTATTCAGGGATTCAACTTCTTCCTGGTTTAGTCTTGGGAGAGTGTATGTGTCCAGGAATTTATCCATTTCTTCTAGGTTTCTAGTTTATTTGCATAGAGGTGTTTATAGTATTCTCTGATGGTAGTTTGTATTTCTGTGGGGTCGGTGGTGATATCCCCTTTATCATTTTTTATTGCATCTATTTGATTCTTCTCTTTTCTTCTTTATTAGTCTTGCTAGCGGTCTATCAATTTTGTTGATCTTTTCAAAAAACCATCTCCTGGATTCATTGATTTTTTGGAGGGTTTTTTGTGTGTCTGTCTCCTTCAGTTCCACTCTGATCTTAGTTATTTCTTGCCTTCTGCTAGCTTTTGAATGTGTTTGCTCTTGCTTCTCTAGTTCTTTTAATTGTGATGTTAGGGTGTCAATTTTAGATCTTTCCTGGTTTCTCTTGTGGGCATTTAGTGCTATAAATTTCCCTCTACACACTGCTTTAAATGTGTCCCAGAGATTCTGGTATGTTGTATCTTTGTTCTCATTGGTTTCAAAGAACATCTTTATTTCTGCCTTCATTTTGTTATGTGCCCGGTAGTCATTCAGGCGCAGGTTTTTCAGTTTCCATGTGGTTGAGCAGTTCTGATTGAGTTTCTTAGTCCTGAGTTCTAGTTTGATTGCACTGTGGTCTGAGAGACAGTTTGTTATAATTTCTGTTCTTTTTCATTTGCTGAGGAGTGCTTTACTTCCAATTATGTGGTCAATTTTGGAATAAGTGTGATGTGGTGCTGAGAAGAATGTATATTCTGTTGATTTGGGATGGAGAGTTCTGTAGATGTCTATTAGGTCTGCTTGGTGCAGAGTTGAGTTCAATTCCTGTATATCCTTGTTAATTTCTGTGTCGTTGATCTGTCTAATGTTGACAGTGGTGTGTTAAAGTCTCCCATTATTATTGTGTGGGAGTCTAAGTCTCTTGTAAGTCTCTAAGGACTTGCTTTATGAATCTGGGTGCTCCTGTATTGGGTGCATATATATTTAGGATAGTTAGCTCTTCCTGTTGAATTGATCCTTTTCCCATTATGTAATGGCCTTCTTTGTCTCTTTTGATCTTTGTTGGTTCAAAGTCTGTTTTATCAGAGACTAGGATTGCAACCCCTGCCTTTTGTTTTGTTTTGTTTTCTATTTGCTTGGTACATCTTCCTCCATCCCTTTATTTTGAGCCTATGTGTGTCTCTGCACGTGAGACGGGTCTCCTGAATACAGCAAACTGATGAGTCTTGACTCTTTATCCAATTTGCCAGTCTGTGTATTTTATTTGGACCATTTAGCCCATTTACATTTAAGGTTAATATTGTTATGTGTGAACTTGATCCTGTCATTATAATGTTAGCTGGTTATTTTGCTCGTTAGTTGATGCAGTTTCTTTCTAGCATCGATGGTCTTTACATTTTGGCATGTTTTTGCAGTGGTTGGTACCAGTTTTTCCTTTCCATGTTTAGTGCTTCCTTCAGGATCTCTTGTAGGGCAGGCCTGGTGGTAACAAAATCTCTCCGCATTTGCTTGTCTGTAAAGGATTTTATTTCTCTTTCACTTATGAAACTTAGTTTGGCTGGATATGAAATTCTGGGTTGAAAATTCTTTTCTTGAGAATGTTGAATATTGGCCACCACTCTCTTCTGGCTTGTAGAGTTTCTGCCAAGAGATCTGCTGTTAGTCTGATGGGCTTCCCTTTGTGGGTAACCTGACCTTTCTCTCTGGCTGCCCTTAACATTTTTTCCTTCATTTCAACTTTGGTGAATCTGTCAGTTATGTGTCTTGGAGTTGCTCTTCTTGAGGAGTATCTTTGTGGAGTTCTCTGTGTTTCCTGAATTTGAATGTTGGCTTGCCTTACTAGGTTGGGGAAGTTCTCCTGGATGATATCCTGCAGAGTGTTTTCCAACTTGGTTCCTTTCACCCCATCACTTTCAGGTGCACCAGTCAGACGTAGATTTGGTCTTTTCATGTAGTCCTATATTTCTTGGAGGCTTTGTTCATTTCTTTTTGCTCTTTTTTCTCTAAACTTCTCTTCTTGCTTCATTTCATTCATTTGATCATCAATTACTGATACCCTTTCTTCCAGTTGATCAAATCGGTTACTGAAGCTTGTGCATTTGTCACATAGTTCTCGTGTCATGGTTTTCATCTCTGTCAGGTCGTTTAAGGACTTCTTTGCATTGCTTATTCTAGTTAGCCATTCGTCAAATCTTTTTTCAAGGTTTTTAGTTTCTTTGTGCTGGATTTGTAATTCCTCCTTTAGCTCAGAGAAGTTTGATTGTCTGAAGTCTTATTCTCTCAACTCGTCAAAGTCATTCTCTGTCCAGCTTTGTCCTGTTGCTGGTCAGGAGCTGCGTTCCTTTGGAGGGGGAGAGGTGCTCTGTTTTTTAGAATTTCCAGCTTTTCTATACTGCTTTTTCTCCATCTTTGTTGTTTTATCTACCTTTGGTCTTTGATGATGGTGATGTACAGATGCGTCTTGGTGTGGCTGTCCTTTCTGTTTGTTATTTTTCCTTCTAACAGCACCCTCAGCTGCAGGTCTGTTGGAGTTTGCTGGAGGTCCACTCCAGACCCTCTTTGCCTGGGTATCAGCAGCGGAGGCCTCAAAAGAGTGAATATTGCTGAGCAGCAAATGCTGCTATCTGATCGTTCCTCTGGAAGCTTCATCTCAGAGGTGTACCTGGTCATGTGAGGAGTGAGGTGTCTGTCTGCCCCTAGTGGGGGATGTCTCCCAGTTAGGCTATTTGGGTGTCAGGGACCCCCCACTTGAGCAGACAGTCTATCCGTTCTCAGATCTCAAACTCCATGGTGGGAAAACCACTACTGTCTTCAAAACTGTCAGATAGGGACATTTACATCTGCAGAGGTTTCTGCTGCCTTTTGTTTGGCTCTGCCCTGTCCCCAGAGTTAGAGTCTACAGAGGTAGGCAGGCCTCCTTGAGCTGTGGTGGTCTCCACCCAGTTCGAGCCTCCTGGCCACTTTGTTTACCTACTTAAGCCTCAGCGATGATGGGCGCCCCTCCCCCAGCCTCGCTGCTGCCTTGCAGTTAGATCTCAGACTGCTGTGCTAGCAATGAGGGAAGCTCCGTGGGCATGGGACCCTCCAAACCAGGCTCAGGATATAGTCTCCTGGTGTGCCATTTGCTAAGACCCTTGGTAAAGCACAGTATTAGGGTGGGAGTGACCCGATTTTCCAGGTGTTGTGTGTCATGGTTTCCCTTGGCTAGGAAAGGGAATTCCCTTCCCCCTTGTACTTCCTGTGTGAGGCAATGCCTCGCCCTGCTTTGGCTCTCGCTCCTTGAGTTGCACCCACTGTCCTGCACCCACTGTCCGACACGTCCAAGTGAGATGAACCCAGTACCTCAGTTAGAAATGCAGAAATCACCCGTCTTCTGTGTCGTTCACGCTGGAAGCTGGAGGCTGGAGCTGTGCCTATTTGGCCATCTTGGCGCGGATCTCTGCACATTTTTAAGTAACCAGATCTCATGAGAACTCTCTCACTATCATGATACCAGCAAGAGGAAAATCCATCCTGATGATCCAATCACCTCCTACCAGGCCCCTCCTCCAGGATCAGGCATTACAAATTGACATGAGATTTGGGTGAGGACACAAATCCAAGCCATATCAAGAGGAATTTACTCTAAACCCTATGGCCTCTCTCCACTTACTTTCTATTGAGAGGAAGAGTGACTTAGCTACTGGGTGTCTTTGGAAGAAGGATCTAAGGTTGTTGGTACAGCCTCTCCCTTTCTTTCATTCTTTGAAAGTGTACCTGAGAGTAGAGAGCATAGATTGTGCTCTTCTCCTCCGTGCTTCAAGTTTGGCTGGAGAAGAATTGCCCATCAATACAAGGGTGAGGAAATCCTGTAATGACCCAGTAATGCTTGAGATTGGATGAATAAATTTGTTTTATTCTGAGATTTGGTGTTAAGAAAGCCATTACTGCTGTTTCCTTTAGCCGTAAACCCACAATAGCGTTTATCTACAGTGGTGGTGATACTCTGATCCCCATCTGTCTCACTTCAGTGTCTTTCTCTCAATTGGTTCTGAATTCAGGCAGGGAACAAGAGCCATGTTGATAGACCCTAGAGCTCAACATCAGCATCAGTTCGTTCAGTTGTAAGATGTGTTCAATAAGCACTCAGTAAATGAATGCACGTGTAAGAAACCTGAAAGATTATCTAGTAAAACCTGCCCTTAGAGCAACATAAGTAGAATCCAAAGCAATGATCTGACTGCTCAAAATCACCTATATTGATAACTGATTCCCAAATCCCTGCTCCATCTAACATATATTGCTAATACCATGCCCAGATAGAACACAAAGCAATATTTTTTATATGACTAAATCTCTCCATAATGTTAGAGATTTTTCCTCAAGGAAAGAAAGGACTTTTTTAAAAAACAGAGATTAAACTTTTCCAAGTATATTACATACTATTCTTTTCCCAGAGATCTGGGGGTAAATTCTTTGCCACACCCCACACCTACCACCCAAACTATTGAATACTTTTGGGTGAATCATTCCCAATCTGAACTGATAATCCTTGCAAAAATCTTTTCTTTCCAGACCATAAAAACACAGCAGCTTGTTAATCATACAACTATTTAACCCAGTCCCTCCCTAGTCCTACAAATGAGCTCCAAGCCCATAACGTATAATCTACCCACCCACACATATTGAAATGAGATTATTGTTCCCACAGAAAAGAGCCCTGCAGTTGCACAAGTCCCAACTTTGTTCCCGAGGGCGATAAAGGGGACAAGGAAAAGGTCTGGAGTTGTTTGATAGGCTTCTAAGGAAGGCTCAGAAAGGATGAAAGATTACCCTCCCAGGTACACAGTGTGGAGCAGCGTTCCAGCAAACATCCAGAGGGTTCCCACACTCCACCCAGGCACGCTCCCCAACTCTTTGATCTAGAAACCACCACGAATTACTGATTGTTACAGAGGTGGCTGGAGTAGATGAACCTACCTTTACTTAAAAAGTAAGACATGCCAGGGAGGCAAAATACTCACAAAAAGAACACTGTGGCAGGTGAGAATCCAGGCTGAGGAGCAGCTTACCACAGCAGAAAAAGAAGAGTTTTGGGGATCGTGTACACCTGGATTGCAGTCTCAAATCTGCCACTTAGAATCTGTGAGAATCAAAAATACAACTACTGAGTCCCCTCTATGCGCCAAGAATGAAGTTAGGCACCCTAGTGATGAATGTCCATAAGACCTCGGCTGGCATGACCATCACCTGCTGAGTTAGTCCTTTCCCACCTTCAAGCTGTAGATAATAAAACCAACATCACATAATTATAAAGAGAGGAGAAAAGTTCAGGGACAGTGTCTGGTGCACAGCCAAGCATGCAGTCAACAGGAGTGCTGATTCTTTCTCACTCATTAGGAAGCGCTAGTTTCAGGGTATCTTGCACGAGAGGTTCAAACACCCAGCAGCAACTCTAGACGGCATCCCAGCTACAGAAAATTTCGGGTCAGCAGCCAGGATTTGAGCTTCAGCTCTCTTACCATCCCAGAGACTAGAGGAGCTCCTGGATTCAAATGACACATCTCAGTGGACAGTGAGAAAGGTTTAAAACAGATTGGACCTCTCAGCTGGCATCATGGAAGTAGGCGTCAAAGACAGACTTGCTGCAAGGTCATCAGAGGTTTAGAAAAAGACAGATGTTCTTTGACATTCCCTGGTTCCTTCTTACAGAGACAAACATAAACAAAAAATCAGTTTGTCCTTTGAAGAAGAAGCTCCAGATGGAAACAGCAAGGCTGTCTTACTCTGTGAATGTTTCCTTGATCCATCCCCAGGGCTCCCAGCACAGCCCAAATCCCTTGGGTACCACTGTCTGGTAAACAACCCTCTAATGTTGCCTGAAGCTCAATTATAAAAATATCTAGCTTCTCTCTAAACTAGACATTCCTCCAGGGCAGAGAGTGTGTTGTATATGTGTTGATATTAATCTGACAAGGAAAAAAGCTAATATTTATTAAGTGCCTACTGTACAACAACCACTTTTATTTATTTATTTTTTTTAGATGGAGTCGTGCTCTGTTGCCCAGGCTGGAGTGCAGTGGCGCGATCTCGGCTCACTGTAACTTCTGACTCCCTGGTTCAAGTTATTCTCCCGCCTTAACCTCCTGAGCAGCTGGGATTACAGGTATGCGCCACCACACCCAGCTAATTCTTATATTTTTAGTAGAGACTGGGTTTCACCATGTTGGCCAGGATGGTCTTCATTTCCTGACCTCATGATTTCCTGACCTCAGCATTTTGGGAGGCCTGCCCAACTCCGCCTCCCAAAATGCTGGGATTATAGGCATGAGCCACTGTGCCCGGCCTACAGACACTTTTAAAACACAGAGATGTTTATATATTATGCATACTTTAAAAAATTAAACTAATCCATGTAAGCCATATTTTATACTTTCTTTTGCTCACTGAAGTTTGGAGTGATAGCCTTATTTCTTTTAATGGTTATGAATATTTCCTCATATAGATGTATCATAATTAATTTGAGCATTCTACTACTGATTGATTTTTATAATTTTTCCTCTTCCATTTGCTTTATCAAATTTACTATCTGTAGTCTTTGTCTGCATCAATGATTACTTCCTAACAATAGACTCGTAGAAGTCACTATCACACTGTCTTGTGTATAGTGAGACAGTAAGGCATAGAGGTAATAAGCAACAACTTGGGAACTAAACCGCATTAACTAGTTGTCTAACCTCAAGTAGGACATTTAACCTTTCTGGTTAGAGTTTCTTTACTCTAAACCTTAAGCGATCATAGTAACCAACTCATAGGTCTGTGGCAAACAGTAAATGAATTAATATATGGAAAGCGCATAGAATAGTGCCTGCCATATACTAAGTGCTCTATTTTTGCTGTTATTATTTATATTTGTGCAGCTGTGCCCCTGTAAGACTGGGACACCCTTGAGGACAGTGGCCATGTCTCACTCACGTACTCCACCCCCCTCAACCTGTCACTGAGAAGGAGCTCTGTGCATATTTGCTGAATAAATAAGATATGTGAATGGGGAAATCAAACATTGACCTGGTTGTGATCAGTGTTCCATAGTAAATGGTTCATTAATTTGAAGTGTATTTTTATCCATATGTATATATACATATATATGAAACCTTACCAGTCTTTCACACCTTAGTTTGGAATGAGTTTCTTGCATATTTTCTGGAGACAAAGATGTTAAGTGGAAGAAAAAGGACACAAAAGGTCTAGGTGCCCCAGAGAAAGAGCAGAAGAGACACCACCAGGATCCCATAGAACAGAGGAATGATGTGGTCAGTTCAAAAACAATGTCAATGCCTCCTCAATTTCATCTAGTTTTGGCTCTGCACTTGTAAATTTACATTAGAGTCGGGCTCCTATTCACTTAACTGTGGTTGATCATTTCCTTTCCCATCAACAGAAAGGGAAGCAAACAAGGACAGAAGCCAATGATTATTGAGTGCCTACTGTAAACACACTTTTAAATAATAATATTATTGAAATTTCACACACACACCCAGCAGTTCTATATGATTATCCTCTTCCCACAAATGAGAAAACTGAGATACCACCACGCTTGGTCATACAGCTGGGGGAAAAAATAAAAATAAAAAAAAAAAACAGAGCAATGATTTAAACCCTGCCCTATTTACATCTTGGTTCTAAGCTTTTCTTCCTTGTTTAAGCAGAACGGACCCAAATAGGGCTCATTCTTAAGAAGCAAGACTTTGCAAGCTTAGCGTCCTAGCATTCTGAACCAAGCAGGAAAAGAGAGAGTTCATCAACTTTACATCTCATTCGTAAAACCGCCTATAAGCATAGTCATTTTCCTTTGTTTCTACTTGGGTACCATGTTGGGAGATGGGAAGAAGCAATCTGTCCTGAAACAGGTCCAAAGAAGGCCTCTCAGTCAACAAGTGGGAACTTGTGTCATCAGGGAACCAAAACTGCTGAATGTTCTGTAGCTGGAGGGGATCCACCACAGGAGACTCTCAGAGGCAGCATTCAAAATTTTACATAAATATTCTTCAAACCAGCAGCTTCTGCTTTGATTGTAGAAAGTGGAAGAAAGAAAAGAAAAAGATGTTTTGTTCTTATTTTTCATTGTTTACTTTTTTCTCATTTTACATTTGTTTTCATTTTGCATTTTTTACTGTGTCAAGTTGTGATCCTAGTCAAAGAAGCCTGAAATGATTTAATGTGGTCCCTATGAGGGTTGGGTGTTTTATAGAAAAAGGTTCAAATACATTTGGAATATATGTGCTGCTTAGGCATATGAATTATGCATTTACTAAGGTAAAATCATAGGTTTATTTTCAATTGTGCTTCCAAGTATGTCATAACACTAATCTTCTATTATACCTCATGTGTTATCATCTCTTAATGGAGAAATAAAATGGAGACCAGAATTTATTTTCCCTATACAGGTGGGAAACTGAAGAACTAGGATTAAGTAACTCCCCAAAGTCTGGAAAAATAAGATATTTTTTAAAAGATAAGAAAAGGAAAAGAAAAATGTACTCATTTAGGGTCCTGGAATAACAGTAACGTCTAACATTGCCCTAACATTGTCACCAATGCAAGGACTCTCCTAGTATATCCTTAGGAGACAGCCATCCAAATCCTGCTTCTGTACATCCAACAAAGGGAAGATGTTTTTCCTCTCAGTGCGAACCCTTATTTCAAAGAAAATATTCCACATGAGCAATGCAGATGCATGGCAGGCACTGAACAGGCCCCGAGAATGCTGAAATCTATCTGTCAGGCAGTGTTAATCCCAGGTGGTTAGTGATCAGTGACATGGCTCAACTGTGGCATATTGAAGTATTCAGGAATTTGTTTCTTCAGGAACAGTTATGTATGTGTCTGGTTCAAATGCTGAGTCAAGACCTCACCCTTGCTCATATTACCAACTTATTTCATTGTAACCTTCTTATAGGGATAGAATTTGCATGTGTGAGGTAGTTAGAATGCCAAATATTTATGAAGCATTTTCAGTGCTTTTACTCATGTATTCTTACAGTCACTCTAAAGAAGCATTACTATCCCCATTTTACAAATGTAGAAATTGAGGGTTAAAAAGTTGTCGCAGTGGGAAAGCAGAAGAAGACCAAAGACACTATCAGTGTTAAGGGCTGATCTTGGGATTATATTAGGAACTTTAGAAAGAAGTTGTAATTCTAGTTGATGGATGGTGGTCTATCAAGGGGATGACTTCTGAGCTTGGCTTTGAGGATGAAGAAGAAGAAAGCTTTTCAGATTAAAGGAACAACATCAAGAAAAGACATGGGGCCTTGAAAGAAGATACTGTATTTGTAATACTTCTTAAAGGTAGCTCACCTGACTCTCCACCCAGACTCTCTTCATTATACCCTTGTACAGAGAAGGAACCTGTATGTATTTATTGATTGCCTGCTGGGAGATTAGCTGATGCCATTCCTATCACCATGACAATCAAGTGGGCTTTTAACAGCTATATTTGGAACTTGGAGACCTATTTTCAGATGCAAGCACTGAATCAGAAAAGTAGAGTTGGAAAAGCTTAGGGATAGTCTTCTCTAGAGCTTCCAAACTTGTCTTTAGTAATGAAAACCTTTTCTCAGACAATATTTTCAATGTACCATAAATAGGCATGTATTCCTTGGCATTTTGTCTCAAATAAAACCTAAATTTTATTTGAGAAACTACCCTTTTCACAGATAGTATGTCGGATTGACCACAACCCAGCTCTAATTTGGGTCAGTAATTGGTTTAAACCATGCATCAGGTTGTATTTCTCTGGGACCATGATTGCTTTAGGGTAGCCAAGTGATCTCTGCTGATTCAATCAGATTGATCCCAAAGAATTGCCTGGGACTACCGGACTAGAATAGCTTCACTGGTTGAGATGATGAGGATGTGAAGGCTAGAACTGCCAGGAGCCGTGGCTACTTCCATTAGCAGTTCTAGCCTGAGGCCAAAGCCAGCACAGAAGGCAGATCCATGAGAAATATAAAGAAATGAGCCTCTAATGTAAATATAGTTAACCTGCTGGATCAAGCTGTTTCCCAAGCCAGTTGCCTCTGGCCTTCTTAGTTAAGTAAATAAATAGATTATCTTTTATGCTTCACCCAGTTTGAGTGGGATTTTCTGTTAGTTGCAAATGAAAGCATTTTTAAAGAATCCAAAACCCCATAATAAGAAATAGATAAAACCAGATTCTCCCAGTTAAGGTGACGGTAGGAAACTTAAGAGTCTCACCCACAATGTACTTTCGATTTCTAAAATGTGGTGTAGATGAACTTTACTATCTAGTTTAATCCTTTTATTTTACAAATGGCCAAACCATGATTCAAAGCGAATATTAAAATATTGACAATACACGTGAAGGAATACAAACATGGGTACAAGTTTCTTTGTTTTTTAAAAAGCAGATTTCAGAAAATTGGACAGGATGAAGGGTTGGTTGCTGCTTAAAAATTAGAAAGATTTTATCTAGAGAAATCACAATAATGCAGGATTCAAAATAACACGAAATAAGCCATCAGACATTACAATATAATCACTTATGTAGTATAAGCATGTTCTACAATGTCTATAAAAAGTATTAACAGTTATTGCCCTATAGATAGTTGATCATGCTTAAAAATTGCATTAAAGTACTGTTTGCTACTTTGACCATGCTTATCAACTTGCCACAGAAATTTCTGGTATGTTCTAATAAAAATACACTTTTCCTAGGGAGGGGCTGGTTTTATATTATGCCATTCATCTTACTTGTTATCGCAACTGTACACCGCTTTGGCTGGGCGCGGTGGCTCGTGCCTGTAATCCCAGCACTTTGGGAGGCTGAGGCGGGTGGATCAATAGGTCAGGAGATTGAGACCATCCTGGCTAATACGGTGAAACCCCGTCTCTACTAAAAATACAAAAAAAATTAGCCGGTCGTGGTGGCAGGCACCTGTAGTCCCAGCTACTCGGGGAGGCTGAGGCAGGAGAATGGCGTGAACCCGGGAGGCAGAGCTTGCAGAGCCGAGATCGCCCCACTGCACTCCAGCCTGGGCGACAGAGCGAGATTCTGTCTCAAAAAAAAAAAAAAAAAAAAACGGAACTGTATACACAGTACACAGCTTTACTCTATGATGCATTACCCTGTAACCTCAACTTTCTCTCTGACAGACATCGCTGTTACAGGGTATATCCTTAAGGCAAAATAAAAGAAATTCAACAGACAGGTCAAACTTTGGGACACAATATAAAAGGCACATGGTAGACCATTTTGCCATGGTCAACTTGTAAAACACCATGATCCACAAAGGTCAGAAGACTAACCAAATTTACGTAACTGCACAAAGAGAGGGGAAAGTAGAAAATGTGTATGAATATATAATCAATAAATGAGTCATTTATTCTCAGTTTAAAGTTATCTTCAGAGAGGTGCTAAATCCACAAACCACCTTGCCTTTATTCTTTTTTGCCAGTGAATAAAAAAGAAAAACAATTTAGTAGTTAGATGAAAAGATTTTAATCTAAAATTTCAAAGAGCATTATTTTATTGTGTCTCTTATCTAAAGATCAGTCATTACATGACTGCTTTCCAAAGTTTGAGAAGTGTTTTATAGAAATGTGTCTGATTAAAAGCTCGGAACTCAATACAAAAACGGGTTTATCCTTCTGATTGATGGAATGGAAGTAGTACTTGTAATAATGAGGCAGGAGAATAGGGTCTGAAGGCAGGGAACCTCAGGCTGATTCAAGCTTCCTTCCTAGAACTCAATCAAAAGGAAAACCCCAACTTTCCATGCCCAAGTAACAAAAGGACCAGAGGCTACTCCCTTTGCAAACCCCAGTTTTCTGTGTGGCAAATGAAAAACTAAAAGTACCTCTGATTGGTCCCTTCCCATAACCCATCAGGCTGGCTGGGGGCCAAGTCTTCCTTTGTATAGGAGTATAACTTTGTAACTTCAGTTTAGCCTCTGGTTGCTTTACAGGACCAATCAGACGTTTGCATATAGTGTAACTTTGTAACTTTGCTTCAGGCTCTGATTGGTTCCCTACCACAACCAATCAGACTGATTATGGGCCACTACTTCATTTACATAGGGTATACACAAAGCAAACAATGGGACACCAATGGGACACCTCTAGAGAGTATTTAAACCTCAGAAAACTCTGTAACTGGGTCCTTGAGCTTCTTGCTTGGGCCACTCCTACCCTGTGGACTGTATTTCCCTTTTCAATCAAGCTCTGCTTTTGTTGCTTCATTCTTTCTTTGCTTTGTTTATGCAATTTGTCCAATTCTTTGTTCAACGTGCTAGGAACCTGGACACAACCTCCACCTGGACACCCTCTACCAAACAATAACTCATAAATTCTGGTTAAAAGGAGAAATAATCATGAAATCTTGGTTAAAGCTAAATAATTTAAAAAGTTATTTAGTATTATTCTTGGTGACCCATATGAGCCCTTTTTATAATATTTTTTCTTTCATCTCAAAATTTTGAGTAAAGGAGAGTTTTAAAAACTTCATTTATGGTTTGTGGCATAGTCGCTGAAGTATTGGAGAAACACTTAAGAGACTGGGAATTGGTATACAACAATATAATGATTCATTCATAAGAATCTGAGGAAGTTATCTTTCCCCCATAAAAAGAGGGAGCAATTTAGCTACTCAACCCTTTTCATTTTGTTTGGGCTGTCTTAGGTCAGTGAAAGCATTACTAACTAGTTACCAGAGTCATGGTTTATTAGAAATGCCAGCTTGGGTGGGTTTTAGTGAAATTTGAGGTCATGCAGCTTTTCTTAGACCCAGAGAGGGAAACTGAGGGATCTACTATCACATGTCAGCATGCTGAGAGGAAACTGTTTGAATTCCAACCTGTCCCTGCATATATGTGACTTCCGACAAATTACTCATCTTTTTTTCAGATGACTTCCTTAGTTTTCTCAACTGTAACTGAAAATATGTATAGTATTTTAAAGGACTGTTGTAAACATTAGATTGGTTTAAAACTCTTAAGATGATTTCTGGCATATGGTAAACACTCAGCATTAGTCTTTATTAACACATAAGTCTAGTGAAACTGACATAATTAGGCAGTTTGTACCATGAATGGCTTCACCTCGAGGAAAGCTAATACAGAAAAACCTGATCTCAACAGCCAGATAAATGTGAGGCTGGTCTCCCAGGTCAGCCTGGATATTCACTGGTTGTGGTGGGCAGAATTCTAAGATGTCTCCAAGATCCCTGTCCCCCTTATTCAGAGCCTTTATAACCTCTTCCCCATGAACACAGGTAGAATCTTTCATGTGGTGGGTTATTACTCTCATGGTTAGGTTACTAATCAGTTGACTTTGTGTAACCAAAAGAGTGATTATCAAGGTGGGCTTGACATAATCAGGAGATCTTTATAAGGGACTGGGCTCTTCCTGGAGTTAGATAGATTTGAAATATGAGAAGCCGCACCTAGAGGAAGCTGCATGGCAAGGGACTGAAGTAGTCTCCAGAAAATGAGAACAGTCCCTGGCTTGCAGCCAGCCACAAAATAGGAGCCTTTTTCCTACAGCCTCAAGGAACTGAATTCTTCCAACAGCTGTGAGAGCTACAAGGGACTCTTAGCTTGAGAGGAGACCACATCCCAGGTGATACCTTGATTTCATCCTTGTGGCACAGTGAGCAGAGACCTCGGTAGATCTGCCTGGACTCCTGACCTACAGAACTACGAGATAATTAATTGGTGTTGCTTTAAACCACTATGTTTGTGGTTATTTATTATTACGCAGCAGTAGAAAATGAATACACTGTTAATGATCCAAAGTTGTGCATCATTTGCCTGGCTCATCAGAGGCCAGGAGAGTAGATACTAAGAGCTTGTGATTATTATTTTGCTTTTTATCTGTCCCAGAAAGGGAAGCAAAACTCAGGGAATTTTGTGGTCCCAGACGATGGCTATGTTCATTCTTGTGACCCTCTGCAGGAAGATTACTGTCATCCTCAAATACCTTCTTCAGCAAAGTCCCTAGAAAAGACTTCTTAAATTTTGTCATCCTTTAGCCTTCTGCTTAATTGAAATAAAGAGAAACTTCTCCTAATCACTCAGTCTAATGTCCACCTCTCAGAGGTCCTTCATAGTGCTGGTCCATGATTATCTTGTTTATTTGCTTTCTGGCTTGCTACTATGCTCTGATTTGAAAGTAAGAAACATGAAGGCAAGGACCTTGTTTATTTTGCTCACTGTTGTATCTCCAGAGCCAGTACAAGTGGCTGGCAATGAATGAACAATTGCTACATGAAAGTATAATAGAGAAAGGCAGCCAGTGCCAACACTGCAAATACACAACACTGTTATACACTCGTATACCCGGCATTCACACATAGCTCTATTAAAAGTTTTTTTTTTTTGTTCGCTTTTTTGAGACGGAGTCTAGCTCTGCCTCCTGGATTCACGCCATTCTCCTGCCTCAGCCTCCTGAGGAGCTGGGACTACAGGTGCCCGCCACCACGCCCGGCTAATGTTTTGTATTTTTAGTAGAGATGGGGTTTCACTGTGTTAGCCAGAATGGTCTCGATCTCCTGACCTCGTGATCTGCCCACCTCGGCCTCCCAAAGTGCTGGGATTACAGGCGTGAGCCACCGCGCCCAGCAGGTTTTGTTGTTGTTGTTGTATTGTTGTTGTTTTGAGACAGAGCTTTGCTCTTGTTGCCCTGGCTGGAGTGCAATGATGAGATCTCGGCTCACCACAACCTCTGCCTCCAGGATTCAAGCGATTCTCCTGCCTCAGCCTCCCGAGTAGCTAGGATTACAAGCATGTGCCACCATGCCTGGCTTATTTTGTATTTTTAGTAGAGATGGGTTTTCTCCATGTTGGTCAGGCTGGTCTCGAACTCCCAACCTCAGGTGATCTGCCTACTTCGGCCTCTGAAAGTGCTGAGATTACAGACGTGAGCCACCGCACCAGGCCATAGCTCTTTGTTCATATTCTTGTAATAAAAGTTTTGATGCTAGTTTATGAGATTCTTGAGGACAGAGGTAACATCCTGTTATCTTTGTACCTTTGTGCTAAACACAGTAATCAATGTGTAGTCAATGTTCAATAAATGTTTGTGGAATATAATGGCAATTGATAATTAAACTAAAAAATACAATTATTTTCAACATGAATATATATATGTATATATGAGTAAGTGTAATTCTTTTTTAAGAAACATACCAATTTTTAACCAACATCTTGATTTTAACCCAGTGAAATCCATTTTGGGAGTCTGGCCTTCTGAACTATGAGATAATAAACTTTTGTCATTTAAGCCACTATGTTTATGGTTATTGGCTAGAGCAATAAGAGACTAAGGCATAGGGGGAGGGACAGAGCTGTCTTAGGCAGATGTCTTCTTACAGAGATCAGTTTGCATTGCAGGACGTATTATCAGTGGTTTGGGGTCCTGCCACGAATGGGAACCATAGATTTTACCTTCACTAAAGCTTTTCTCATCATCTCTCAGGCTTCGTCCCCAACCTTGTGCCTGCATGTGATATGGCAGAATAGAAAGAACATGGGCTTCAGAATCAGAGAAACATAAATTTAAATCCCGGTTCCACCACTTATCAGTAACATGACCTGGGACAGCTAACTCCTCCTCTCTGGTTATGTTTCTTCATCTTACTTTCAGTATTGTTACAAGGGTTAGAAAGCAAAGAAATCATAGCAATGAAGATAATGTTATGATTGATGACCAAAGCAGCCTTCCAAGGAGGTACTCACACTAGAGTTTTTCTGCTCTGAACATCCACAGGATTGCATGGTGGCAGGACCTGTGGAAAGCTGGGTTGTTCCCATATATTCTAGGGAAAGAAGTTTGGTGCCACAGTCTCAGTCCTGGGGTGAGGTGAAGGGCAGCAGAGACTGGCTAAGAACAGAAAAGATGAGACAAATGAATGAAAGTGCAGCAAATTCTATAATGTGAACGTCCCTGTGACTTTCAAATCTTAAATAATTAGTTCTAACTTTATATGTTCTCAACATGACTGTGTTTTTTATGGAAACTTTCATCAAAGCTTATTCTTAGAACCACTTTGATTTAGGATAAAGCAGAGAGAAGATTCAGGCAGAAGGTAATCATGAGAGGGTATAGCCCCTAGAAATAAATAATAAGCAAGGAAGAACTTTGGACTTCCATCAATCGTGAGATTGAGCCAAGATTACCAAACTCCCTAAAAGACAAAGCCAGGGTCCTGCTAACAACTCATTGCAGGAATGCCTGGAAAATTATAGGCAATCAAATGGTGAGGACTTCAATTTGGGTGGTGTTTTGTATGCTTTCTTCTCTCATTTGAACCATATTGACTTGCCAGTTTGCCTAGATAGAGATATGGAAACAAGTTGATCTAACAGGAAAACAGTGGGGTTGGCAGCTGGTAATAGCAATCAAGAGGTCTATTGCCCCTTCAGGGCCCAGAATGTATCCCTTTTGTTTCCAATCACCCTTCTGCCCTCTAGTCCAGTGCTGTCTGCTGGGGAAGACTTAACACAAGAGAGCAGGTGGCTTCACAAGTCTTTCATTTGGGTAATGAGTTGGAACACTCACCTAAAGCCAAGCCCAAGGATCCTCCCAGCTGCTCCACACTGGAAGTTGACACACAGTAACATATATGCATATGTGTGTGTGTTGAGATGGGGTGGGGCATCATTTTTTGTAATAACAAACTTGTAGCTGTTTCCTGCCTATGTTATAAACCAGGATAAGAGCTTCCTGGATCACTTGACCTCTTTTTGTGTTGGTAAAAATAATCAAGCCTGTCTTTAGGCAATTAGCTACCTCTTCAAGTCATCAACTTTATGCACAATTTCCAAGGAACTCCTCCTTGCCTTTTCCAAACCACTGTGGGAAATGATTGGAAGGAGACAGCCAAAGGCCAACAATATAGGGCGAGGCCCCTGGGCATCCTTCTCATCTCTGGGGAAGGTTAATGAATTGTACTTGGGGAACAAAGAGAACTTTGACAACAGAGATTCTGACAGTTTCATAAGGCAGGAAATGTGGCCATTATCAACCCAGAGCTGGGTTGACACAATCTATGTGTTTATATACCTTCTCTAAGTTTGTGGACATTGTTCAAATGGAAGAGGAAGAAAACACAAGGAGGAAATCCTCTTCCTTTTGGCAAGACACAGACAGAAATTCACATGCTTGACCTGCATCTGTTGTCTTAAGGAACAAGTCACCCTCACTGTGTTGGGTGTCACAAAGAGAGTTTAAAAGACAGCATCATCACCATCAAATCATTCATTCAAAAGCCATTTATTGAGCACTGATTATAGGACAGGTGCCAAGGTTACAATGGTAAGCAAAAAGTCATTGTCCTTCCTTTGCCTCATGGAACTCCTCATCTAGTCATTGTTGCGGTTCACCTCGTCATCATCCTCATTGCAAACACCACTACCATCTCCCTTTTTATCCCTTAGGGCAATTTTAAAAATTAAGTATGAGTCTGGGTGCAGTGGCTCATACCTATAATCCAAGCACTTTGGGAGACCAAGGCAGGTGGATCACGTTAGGTCAGGAGTTCAATACCAGCCTCGAGAACATGGCAAAACCCTGTCTCTACTAAAAATACAAAAAAATTAGCCAGGCGTGGTGGTGGGTGCCTATAATCTTAGTTACTCAGGAGACTGAGGTAGGAGAATCGCTATAACCCTGGAAGCAGAGGTTTCCGTGAGCTGTGATTGTGCCATTGCACACTAGCCTGGGTGACAGAGTGAGACTCTTTCTCAAAAAAAAAAAATTAATTAATTAATTAATTAATTAAGTATGTTTATGAAGCACCCAGGGATCAAAAAAAGGAACATAAAAATAAAATCTTTAAAAAATTTAAAAAGTGAAAAAGAATTATCTGGGGACTTTATTAAAAGGCAAATTTTCAGATATATTCGCCATGCTATGAATTAGAAAATCTTGAGGAGAGTCCCAGGACTCAGTATTTTCAAAGTAATTCAGATAGTTATGATGTACATATTTCATGGTCTATATTTTGCAAATATTGTCTTACGTTATAGCACTTTTGTCACATTCATTGTGTTTTGAGTATCACAAAAGTCCAATAAGGTAGACAGAATGGGAAATATTATCTCCAATTTACTTATGAGGAAAATGAATGCATAAAACTGTGCATTTATCCTAATTTAATATAACTGATATCTAATTTGTTCAAGCCTCTGTTTTAGAAGTTGCAGAGAAGAATGATATACTTAATGAGTTTATATTAGAAGGGAAAAGCAATGTATACAATGTGTCAGATGCTTTACATGCTATCTTATTTGTAACTTACTCTAATATGTATTAGTAATACATGCATATAAATGCATTATATTAGCCTTAATTTAAACCCTAAGGGTGATACATTTCTTCATTTGCTGATTTGTTCATTCACTTGTCTAATATTTATTGAGCACCAATTATGTGGCTGACATTGCTTTCTGTATTTTGAATGCAGTGGTATATAAAACACATTTTAAAAGCCTTCCTGGAGCTCATATTATAGGGCAGAAACAGAGATCAGGAAATCACAGCACAGTGTGATTAGTTCATATTTGTAGGGGTATATCTAGGAGTCCACACTCTAGATGTAACTGTGCAAGTGCTTAGTAGCACTATCCATATCTACATGAGAGGGTTTGCTGATTCGTATAAGGATGCCAGAAATAATTCCTTGGTGAAATAAATGATATTCAAGATGTGTAGTTGACAAGAAACATTATAAGACAAGTTTACTCTTTCATGAATAAAGCAGCTGACATTGACAAGCCCAGTAGCCTAACATCTTTGACATAACTAGGTCTAGAATGCTATTTGATCATCTTTCTCCTCCAGTTAATGGAGGACTCTGTCATCTTATCTTTTTTTTTTTTTTTTTTTTTTTTTTTTTTTTTTTTTTTTTTGAGATGGAGTCTCGCTCTGTCACCCAGGCTGGAGTGCAGTGGCACGATCTCAGCTCACTGCAAGCTCCACCTCCCGGGTTCGTGCCATTCTCTTGCCTCAGCCTCCCGAGTAGCTGGGACCACAGACTCCCGCCACCACGCCCGGCTAATTTTTTTTGTATTTTTAGCAGAGACAGGGTTTCACCATATTGGCCAGGTTGGCCTCAAACTCCTGACCTTGTGATCTGCCTGCCTCAGCCTCCCAAAGTGCTGGGATTACAGGCGTGAGTCACCGTGTCTGGCCCATCTTATCTTACTGGATAATTTCCTGAACCTGTATGCACCTCAGAATAAGGACTGCATGCAAGGTGCTTATTGAAACAACTAAAAGGATAGAGAGGGAGAAATCACCAAGTGTCTGGGAATAGGCTGCATGACTATTTGGGAACTATTTGATAATAAATGTTTGTACAAGTGGCAGAATTCTTTCTGAGACTTGCTCTCATCAAAAAATCCCTTCCACAAGTAAGATTGTTGGGGAGCAAATTCACAACCCCACCTGCCTGTCATTGTCACAGCCATTGTTTGCCAAAATAATCTGACAATTATGAGCAGACAAATTGACATCCCAATTTGTAACAGATTGTGTCATTTAATCACTTATAATAATAAGGTGAGGTGGTGTTGACAATCTTATTATCTCCATTTTACAGATTAGGCACTTCAGGTTTAAAGAGGTTAAATGATTTACCTGATGCTGTTGTTAGATATTGAGTAGCAGAACAAGGGTTTAAACTGGTTTGTTTCTAAAGCCTACACTATTTCCACTTACCCACTCTGGTTTGAGAAGATCCTGCTGTCACAAAATCGATGTAAAAACCATCTCTCAATACTTTTCAGTGGCCTTATGTTTCACTTGGTCATTCTCTTTCACACCAGCCACATTCAACCTACCTTTGAGTTTCCTCTCCAACCTTCTGTCCATGAAGAGCCAATTTAAATTTCCCTTCTGGAAGAATTTCCCAGTAGTTGACGATCACTTTTTAATCTATGTTAAATCTTTTCTCCCTCAAGTAACTAACTGAAAAAATTTTCAGATGAAATAATATTTTTTTCTATAGTTTTCTAATACTCCATAGCACCTAGTATGATGAATATATGTAGAAAGCATATGATCTTTGTTGCCTCCACAGGTAAAATAGAACTGCACAGCTTAGCACGTAGTACCTGGCATATAATAGATACTTATAGATACTCACTCTTGAAATTAGAATGTTCACAGGATTCTAGATGATATAGTGGATGTCACTTTTCACTTTAGATGATCAGAACTAGAAAACCAGTGAGAATTCCTTTTGTAATTTAAAAGACTTACTCTAAATGGCTATTATTTACTCATTCTTCTAAATATAAGGCTTAAAGGTCTTGGAACAAGAGGTTCATTCTTAATATATAATGTATGTATCCAAAAATCTGAGTCAGCCATGAGGTTATCTAAGACCAACCTGAGAAAATATTTGTGGAGGGAGGTCCTGGATAGTGTGAGCAGAACTGAGATGGAATACAGAATATGGGGAAGGAAAAGTGTGCACGGAGCCAAAGCTTTACATATTAGATTTTCTCCATTGATTATAAACAAATTAGAAGAAAAGGTAGTGCATGCACCATATATTAAGTTCAAAACAGCCCTTTACTTACTTTGGAAACACAAAGCACATTTCACATCTTGTCACTTCTTAATGATTAGTGTGCTGAATACCATTTGATGTCAATTAAAACAGACTGAGTTTGCAATTATTGCTTAGTTATATGCAGACATGTGATAGAATCACAGCATTTAATATATGCATGCTCACGTATATAGCTATGTGCAACTTGTTTCCAAATCCAATACCAAGCTGAACAATTCAACAGGGGATTTTGTTAATTTATGAATTTCTTTAAATTAATGTTCTATGGTGCAATATAAATTCTTCAGTTTTAGGTATATTTATTTGAAAAGAATGAAATTATCAGAAATTAAGACTGTTGTCAAAATAAGAAATACAGTCATTCTGTGAACAAGTATGGATAATATAATTAGGAAAAACAACTGTATGAGCTTTATGCAAACTCAAAGGGTAGAAAACTCATTTCAATTAAAACTTAAGAAAGAAGGTGTTTTTGTGACATGCGCATGTACGATAAATACCCATAACATATTGAACTACGAGAAACAGCAATTTTATGATGAAAGCATTGGTTTTTAAAGTGATATAGTTTTAGATATGGGTCCCTGTTCTACCAGCTGAATTTATTTTCTATTTCTGAGCTTTAGTTTTCTCCCCTTTAAATATGGGGGTAAGCATAATTGTTCCTATCTCAAGGAGTTGTCTGAATAAATGAGATGGTATACATGAAAATTCCCATCACACAAGTTGGGATGGTTACTTACCTCCCCCTCTTTTATTTTTGCCTCTGTTGGTGTTTATTATGAATATAGCCATATGTTATTCTATTTGGGAGGGCCATCAGATACATACAAGAGGATATAGGCAGGCATTCTCTTGTGTCTTTCATGCATTGTATGCAGAAAGTAGAGAGTGGAAATTTTCAAAAGTGCTGGTTGAGATATTCCCAAGGTTTTTCCTACTAGGCTATGGCCAGCAATTTAGTTAGAGACAAGCTCTCTAATTAGCCAAAAGAAAGTCAGATGACAAGTTATTGCCATACTGAAAAGATACCTTGAATATAGGAAATCCCCAACGAGCCCTGATGGGCAGCAAGGAGGCAGAAGGAATAACCAAGCACATGCTGAAGGCCAAGGCAGTGCAGGGAGTCAGGCTGTAACAGCTGAGTGAAAGGAACCAGCAAAGCACACCAACAGGAGAGGATGATTCCATTTGAACCCAAGCTACATGACCCATCCAAGTCCTAAAGCTCATCGATGTTATGCACCTTCTCAGCATACCCAGGTGCCAAGCACACGGGCAGGTAAGGAACGTCTTCAATGACATATTCTGATCTAATGAAGCAAGCACTGAACCAGGAGCCAAGAGACCCAGATTCAATCCCTCTTCCACTTAGAAGCTCTGTAATATGGAGCAAGTAAATTCCTTCAGTGCCCTCACTTGTAAAACACTGATAATATTTGCTCTCTTTCACAGGTAGTATGAAATAAAAATAAAAAAAGAAAGAAAAGAAAAGAAAAAAAGGAACATGAAACAACACAGGTTAGTGGTCAATGACATAGACTGCCTGGATTCAAATCCAGATCCTGTACTTAGAGCAGCACCCAATCTTGCCAAGTGTAGCTGTACCTCAGTGTGCTCATCTGAAAAAATGGGATAATAAGATGCCTTTCTCAGAGAGTTGTAGGCAATAAGTGATACCGGCAGTACATGTGAAGTGTTCACAACAGAGCCAAACACACAGAAGACATTCAGTAAATTTAATGTGAACTATGATTAGTGAGAACATTAATAATCAAACATCACCTGTTTGTGGACAGGTGTTGTAGGAAGAAAATAGAACTTGGCTCCAGAATCAGACAGACTTAGGCTCCGATTCAAATTCCATAAATATGAGCTGGATGATTTGAAAGACGTTCAACTTTTCTTAATAAATATATATTTTTTTAAATTTGCAAATTAGGCATGTTAATTCACTTTACACTTTATTCTTACAAAGATTTGAAATGGTCTATGTCAAGCAAATAAAATATGGTATATTTTCGATCAATGGTAATTATGTACAATTGTAGGATGATAGACACATTCAGAAGGCATTGGTATTAGAACTAATATTATTGCAAGTTTTTTCCTGAGCAATGGATGGACTTCCCAGATGCTAAGACTGTAGTATTATTGAGTCAGTGTGAACAAGGTGAGCCAGTGCAGCTGGGAAAGTCGAGAACCTTGTTTAGAACACGCATAAACACTTCTTCCTTTATAGACAACCCAATCAGAATAGACATTCAAACAATTCATCTGTCCCCTGTGGTTTACATTCATAGTGCATTTTGCCCAGTCCTCTCTCCTCTCTGGTCCCCTGTGTTGGTGAGACCAATGAGGAGAACAGTACAATGTCCTGGGACAGAAATGCCACAGGTAGCCTGAGGATATGAGCTCTTTGTCCTGTAGGTCTCAGACATCAACAATGCTGCCACTGTTTTCAGAAACGCTGGAATGTGGATGGAGGCCAGCTGGACTCAGCTACCACAAAAGCAGACCAAAGAGTTGCAAATGGGCCAGGAGGAAGGCTAGAAGATGGGTATTTGAGAATTCAGGTTGTGGTGCACTCTCACAGCGCTCTTCAAAGCACTGGGCTCTTCCCAGTTCAACGCGTGCCAAATACCCAAAGGAGCAAGCAACACGCTTCTGATTCCCAGTAGAAAGTCATGGCTTAGAAAAAATATGAAGGGGTAAATTGCCTCAGTAATGACTAAGTTTCTCATTCACGGCAGGTGCTTTATACGTTGATCCCATTTGGTCCCCATAGCACCTGTGTCAAGTTTCAATCATACCAATGATGCAGGTGCATTGTAACCCTTCAACCAATTTTCGTTATGATTGTTGTTGTTGTCATCATTATTATTGGAAACGGAGAAAAAGACACTCATGGCAGTTAAGTCATTTGCCCAAATTTATACAGCTGGTTAGCGTCAAAGCTAGGACTCAAACTAGTGGCCTATCCTTTGCATAAAAGCCTACAGCCTAAATGACTCATTAAACACCTTCCCTGAACCAATGGCCATATTAGGAGCATAAACAGAGATAAAAAGGTTTGCTCTAAAAAACTGAAAGTCTAGTGAAACGTTTTGCAGATTCTAGGACATAGCCTTCAGTAGGTCATTAAGCTACTTTGAAGTCATCAAAAATGCATTTTTAATACTTTGTTTAAAAATTTAAGTATAGAATGCATGTTATATAACACTAGTATTTGATGACACTTTTGTTTTAATCATATGTAAATATACATATATGTGTATGTACCATATCATAATGTACAAAATATATCTTTTTTTTTTTTTTTTTTTTTGAGACAGAGTCTGCTGTGTCACCCAGGCTCTGTTGCCTAGGGAGAGTGCAGTAATGACTGCACTGTAGCCTGAACCTAAAAAAATAGCTCATAAAAATCATGGTGAGAAACTTTTGGAAGCTATTAGTTTAGTAATTTAGTAATTTTGCAAGCAAAAGACACAGAGATTTATGTGGGGCATTCCCTACTTGCTAACTCTTGTCCTCAGTCTCTTTATGGTATCTCAAGTGGAAGAGAAGGATTATAATGCCCAAGTCAATAGTTAGGACTTAATAAAGCAGACTTCTGTAATCCACAGTGAACATCTCAGTATACTACAAAATCCAATCGCATGATATGAATTAAGGTTTGAATTAAGCTGGAGTTAAGGTAATTTTTTCATTCAACAAACATTCAACTAACATTTGTTTATCCTCCTCTGTGTACTAGGAATATATTTTTTACTGTACTAGTATATTCTCTACTGTACTAGGTACTAAAGAGAGGAGATTCAAAAGACAGATATATTATTGCCCTGTCCTCATAGAGCTCACAAGTCCTTTCACAAATATGAATTGAACACCCTGTATGCACTAGAACCTGTGCAAGGATCCAGGAATATCAGAGTAATGCCAAACAATGTTGGAGTATGAGGATCAAGAAAAAACATATGCCCCATATACATTTTTTTTTTTTTTTTTTTTTTTTGAGACAGAGTTTCGCCCTTGTCGCTCAGGCTGGAGTGCAGTGGCACAATCTAGGCTCACTGCCACTTCTGCCTCCTGGGTTCAAGTGATTCTCCTGCCTCAGCCTCCCAAGTAGCTGGGATTACAGGTGCCCACCACCACGACCAGCTAATTTTTTTGTATTTTTAGTAGAGACGGGTTTTCGCTATGTTGGGCATGCTGGTCTCGAACTGCTGACCTCGTGATCCGCCCGACTTGGACTCCCAAAATCCTGGGATTACAGGCACTAGCCACTGCGCCCGGCCTATATGTGTTTTAATATAAAGATATAATTTTATTATTTTATTTTTAGTTTACAAATCGTATATATTTATGGGATACAATGTGATGATTTGATCTACATATACATTATTGAAAGATTTGATTAAATCAACATATCCATCACCTCAACAATTTATCATTTTTGGTTGTGAGAATGTTAAAAATCTTTTTTAGTAATTTTGAAACATAAAATACATTTTTATTAACTGTGGTCAACATGCAGTGCAATAGATTATTAAAATCTTTTCTCCAAGAAGTAATATTTATTTCTCCAATAAATAAAACTTTGTACCCTTCAATTAACAACATCTTCCTTTTCCCCATCCTTTCCACTTTGCCCTAGCCTTTGGTAACCACTGTCTATTCTCTGTTTCTATGAGACTGACTTTTTTCAGATTCCACATATAAGTGAGAGCATATAATATTTGTGTTCCTGTGCCTGGCCTATTTCCCTTAGCATAATGTCCTCCAGTTCCATCCATGCTGTCACAAGATTAGAACTTCCTTATTTTTAAAGACTGTATAGTATACCATTGTATATGTATACTATATTTTTAAAAATCCATTAATTTGTTGATAGATACTTAGATTGCTTCCATAACTCAGCTAGTGTGAAAAATGTTGAAATTAACATGGGAGTGCAGATATCTCTTTGACATACTGATTTCAATTCTTTTGAATACTGATTTCAATTCTTTTGAATATACACCCATAAATGGGATTGTGGATTATATGGTAATTTTATTTTTAGCTTTTTTTTTTTTTAGGAAATTCCCATTTTCCGAAATTTCCATGCTAATTGACATTCTCCCCAGCAATGTACAAGTGTTTCTTTCTCCACCTCCTCACCAACACTTTTTATGATTTGTCTTTTTAATAGCAGCTGTTCTAACAGGTTTGAAGTAATATCTCTTTGTGGTTTTCTTGCTTTTCCCTCATGATGAAAGAAATTGAGTATTTTTCATATATTTATTGGCCATTCATGTGGCTTATTAATATGTTTGTAATTTTTTTAAGAACATTAAAATCATTGAAGAATATTGAAGTCTAAAAGTAGGTGTACTAAAACTCAATACATTATTTTAAGATTAAATATTTTATTTATACCCAAAATGAACTTATTTTAATTTTAATTTCCTGTTTTGTTGATGAGAAAACTCACCAATATATTCAAAATCAGCTTCTTGCTGATCTCATTTTTATTTGGGGAAATTGCCATGTTTAACAATTTATCTTGACCAAATGAAATGGTCTTATATAATGATTAATACAAATCCAGTCTTATTTAAAATATTATGTTCACAATGGAATGTTTGCACTAATTTCTATTTTTAGAAGCACTGCACTAAAATATTATTTATCTTGGTTGTTTATGTGTTTTGCCTCCCCTACTCTCTCACTGAATTTTACAGCCAGTCAGGTGCTTCACTCACCTCACCCTAGTCCCAGCACTGAGGAAAACATCAGCAAAATAAGACAGAGCCCTTGTTCTCCAGCTTTTATAATCCAATGGGAGGGCAAAGTAAGTAGACACATACTAGCTAACATAAGTGCTCTTCTAAGTACTTCACATAAATTAATTAATGTAATTCTTCCAGCAATTTTATGAGGCATATACTACTTATAATTCCTGTTTTACCAAAAAAAGAAAGAAAGAAACAAAATTTAGGGACAGAGTAGTTAAGAAACAAACTCAAAGTCTAAGATACTATGCCTGTAATTGAACCCAGACAGCCTGGCTCCAATCCTGAAAATTCAACCACTGAGTAGTCGCTAGATTAAGACAGGTGGTTGTAGTTTTTTATTTAAAGGATCATCAGCTCAGCTGGAGAAACAAAAAGAGAACATGATATTACATCATATAGGACTTTAAAACCAACTTAAAAATAATAATTATAATAATTAACACTTTGGGTAATCTGCCCCCAGATAGTTCTCCTGAAAATGTGGTTTTCCTTCCCTGAGCTATATATTTTTCATTCCCAAGGAGGATCATAGTAATTCTCTCTACAAATGCTTAAATTAAATCAGAGAATTTCCTTAAGATGAATTTTCACTCACAAATTGACATCTTTTGCACAGTAAGTAGCCACACTGAGACCTACTACACTGAATCTATGTCTCTGAATATTGCATCTTATCCATTCTTTGAACAAATATTTATTAAGCACCTACTGTGAGTCAATTTTATTTTTAAAGAAAATATAAAATGTATTTAAAGCATCAATCCACAAGTCTGTTTTACTCTGAATTCTTTTGGAGACATCCCTGAGGAGGAAGCAGTACTAATGCATAAAGCTATATCCTCAAATATAAAACTATATGTAACACACATCTGTATGACGGTTTATGGGTTACAATGTGTTTTCATGTACATTATTTCATTTGCTATTCATCCTCTATAATGTCTCAGGAGATAAGTAAAATTAAAATAACACTAATTTAAAACACTCTAATTAAAGGAGCCTAAAATGGTAAGCACTAGCAATAGATAAACTCTAATTGTTGCCCCACTGAGGAAGAGAGTTTGAAAGAATAGGTCACACATAATGGTTTTCCCTGTAGGAAAGGAAGATAAAATGCTGAAGCCCTGCCACTAACCGCTAACCACTTGGGTGGTATCAGGTTAAATCATTAAGCTCTGTATTTTAGTTTCCTTACCAATATAGTGAGTTTTCAGTCACATGCCAGTTCATCTCACAGAGTGAGATGAGTCCCTCAAGTACAGAGATTGTTCATCTTTTCATCTCTGCAGTTTCCATGCCCAGTACAGGTCCTGGTATGTAGAGGGCACCCAATATGTATGTTGAAAGGATGGATGATGGATGGATGGATGATCAGTAGATGGGTCAATGGGTGAACGAATAAATGACTAATGAACTGATTTTGTCTGCCCTTTTCGCCCTTTCTTTGAATCTGTAACACTCACCCATCACTTGAGGCCAGTGGTGGGTGCTAGTTCAACTATGGCATTTGCCTAGGGTCTCTGCACTTGCTATGAAAGAGATATGCTCTTGTTTGAATTATTTATCTTCTTCATTCTACTTGCCATTTGGATTCCAGATCAAATGTGTTTTCTTCCCTAGTCACCTCTTAATGTTGCCTGCTTAGTCCTGTTTTATCAGTCATCCTGCTTTACTGTCTTCAGAGCTCTTAGCACTCTTTGAATGATATTATTAATTTTTGATAACTCCCATGAACTTGATAATCCATTCCAACTTTATGACTCAGTTCTCTGACAAGAATGCACCTCTTTTTCCTCGTTTCTCAATGTTGTTATTGCTATTCCTTCTATGATATATTAAAGATGGCCACAGAGCCCTTGCTATTTCTTTCCTCAAGAGGGGCAGTCTGTATATCTAGTACAAAGAAAGGACAAATATTTAAGGTGATGGACATCTTAAGTATACTGATTTGATCTTTAAAAATTATATAAATGTATTAAATTACCACATGTAACCTCCCCAAAAAGAGTCTGAACCTTTTTGTTTAAACCTGGGTTGGTCTTGGGGAAATGATTGATCAACAGAATGCAGCTGAAGTGACACTCTGGGATTTCCAAGACTAGGTTACCAGAAACCTTAAAGCTTCTTCCTGGGTTTCTTAGAATACATGTTCTCTTTGTTCTGGGTTTCTTGGAATGAATGATTTTTCTTGGAACACTTTCGAATCCCATCCACTGGAATTCATGCTGTCAAAAAGTCCATGCCAGCCATGTAGAGTAGATACAAGATGAAATAAATGCTTGACCAGCCTTCAGCTGTGCTACCCATTGTGAAAAAGGCACCAGATGTGTGAGTGAAGCCACCTTGGAACCCTCAGATCAGTCCACCTGCAAGCTGAGTACCACTGAATGCAAGCTGAGTACCACTGAATGCAAGCTGAGTGCCACTGAGTTACCTTGCTTAATGTTCCTTGGAACACAAGAAGAAAGCAGCCAACCTCTACCTAGATTCTAGATGCACACAGTAGAGCATCTGTGGCCACTGTAGTTAAGGTGAAAAGGAAAAAGGAATGAATTCTAGATCCATCTTAAAATGTTTACACACACAATAGAGATATCTTGAGATGGTTGCTTTTTAAGTCACTGAGTTTTAAAAATAATTTGAATATAGCAATAGATAACTAGAACACCCTTCATCAAAGTAGGGCTAGGTTCACTAGAAAAAATCATAAGAAAATCTTACCTCTCTCTTCTACCTGAATTTAAAAGACAAGAATCTTTTGGATTGATTGATTGATTTTGGACAAGAATCTATCATTGCAGTTTGATGGTGCTAGACAGGTTGAAGGAATATTTCAAGCATATGATCCTTTTGTGTATCTTGTTATAGTTGAATGTGTAGAGTTGGCAAGGTGTGGGCAAAAGAACATTATGGCAATGGTGTTAATATGAGGAAATGATGATATCATGTTAGAAGTCCAGGAGCAAGCATGAATGTTCCCTGAATAGAGAAACTGTCTGCCTTCAAATGACCCTGCATCTAAAAACCCATTTCTTAAAATGTAAAAGAAAATTAGCATTGCTTATTCTTAATGATAAACATTTTAAAATTACATTTTGCAATGAAGATTATTTCTATCTCTCCCCCACCCCATATTTTTTTTCTCTCACATTCCCGCTGATCCCTGCAAAAAAAAAAAAAAGGCGGGGGGGATTATTAAGTGTTCTAAGTTTTTCTGTTTGGCCAAATTCTGTCTGGTGTTTGTAATTTGCAACTGATCATAAAGTTTTACATATTAAAATAAAGAACAACTTTCTCATATTTGAAAGAAGGCCAAAGTTATGTTATCCATTCATTTTAACATTAGACACAATCAGCCCAATGAAGGAAGAGGAGGAAAAGGAGGAGAAGAAGAAAAGAAAAAGATAGAAAGAGGAAAAGGAAGATGATCAAAGTGGAAATGTGGCTGGGCGCGGTGGTTCACGCCTATCATCTCAGCACTTTGGGAGGCCAAGGCGGGCAGATCACTTGTTTATAGACCTCGTATGGCATATACCTCTCCATATTTTTATAATTGCCATTTATACACGTTTTTAAGTTCCTAGAGTATTGTCCTTCAAGGCAAAACTCCTGGTATAATCTTCTTGATGTTCTTAGGGCCTAATGTTACCAAAATGCCAGGGGTTTGGTCTTGGTCCTGTAGCTTGCTGCTTGAAGAGCTAGACCCCAAGACAACAAGAGTTGCCAGGTAAGAAGACTTTATCTGGGTGCTGCAGCGAAGGAGACAGGAGATGAGTCTCAAACCTGCCTGACTACAATTGTGAGTTTATATAGCAGAGAAGGACTGTAGCTACAAGCAGGAAGGAATTAGGGAGCGATAAGGAAGCAATCATGATGAATGAGGGGGTCTGAGCTCTCCTTATCTGGATATGGTGATCTGGTGAGTTTCAGTCCCTTGCCTGAGGGTCAGTTTTCTGAGAAGAGAATTCAGATGGGAAAATATAAGTTTCAAATTTTAAGACCAGGAGAGTTAATTTCTATATTTATTCAAAAAACCCATAAACATTATTTCTATGGAGGAATTGGGCTGATTTCACTAGCCCAGTGCTTGGATATCTTCAGTGCATTACTGAGTAAATAACTGCTCAGTAAATAACTGCTGAATTAAAGGAAGGTAGTGATGATGGCAGTGGTTGTGGAAGTGGTGCTGGTTAGTAGCCACGATGATTGTTTTTGGTGGGAATGTTACTGACAGTGGTGATGATGATACTGATGATAGAGGTGGTCCTACTGATGTTGGTGAGGTTGGTATTGTTGAGTCCTAACTAAGAGAAAGGAGCACTAAATTATCTAGGAGTAGTATCATTTTGCTAATGAAGGAAAATTTGGCGGTAAGCCTGATTGCCAGTCTATGCAACAGTTAGCAGGAGAAAATAGCAGACTTTCTCTGATAGCTTTGGGATCTGATGAATAGATAGCAGAGGCTACTGGGAGAAATCTTATCAGCCTCTGGAGAGTCCTTCTAGCTGACTCCCTAAATGCCTCTTTGCTCCAGGACTTAGGTTTTTGAAGGAATTGAGCAATGAATATGAAAGAAGAGGGATAAATAGTCACACCCAGAGTAACTTTCCATCCCTCATTGTCTCATGCAAAGAAAAGACATTCTTTAGAAGGGATCCTTCCAAAGCAAACATCCTGAGCATCTAAGTATCCTGCTTGTGGATCCCTAGTAGCCAGCGCGCTGACTCACTGATATTTGTGCAGCTCCCATGTGCCAGTGAATTATAATGAGAATATTCTGGGCAATCAAATTACTGGATCTGAAGGGGGCGGTGAAGTAGGGGTTGCCCACATAGGTCACTTTCTAGAAAGCAGGTTCCAAAAATGTCTTTCTGTGCACTGAGAATTGGATCTCACCATTCCGACAGAGAGAATATTTTCTGCCCGTAACATACATAGACCGAAGGAATTAAAATGCAGTGAGTTATTTAAAAGCTTATTGTACTTAAATCCACAAAAATTAGGTACTTTTCAACTTATTTATCCTGTGCTGTATTTAAACCACTTCCCTCCTGCCTTTGTTCTGTAAATAACCATTCGAAAATCTAAACTGCCTATCGAACAACAAAGCAATGATTCAGTTAATAATTATAAACGTTAACAATTCAGCATGCACCCACTTATGGAAGAACTAGATATCACTTGCCTGAAATATTTGACAGTCATGCAAGAAAGCAATGGGCTACTTAAACAACGCAGTCATGTTGGGAGCTGTTGGGGAAGGGGTAAGGGTGGGGAGGATTGTTTTTGAATGAAACTTCATCTACGTGGTTCCAATGGATTCTTTCCCACACAAGCTCAAGCCTACATCTCACAGAGCTATTAGGTCTGTTCACTTCCTTGTGCTCTGCTCCAAGAATTAGTGAGTCATGTTTTAAGCACAAATTCTTAACATAGGTGCTACCAGGGAACAAAGGAAAACAAAATGCCTCATTCTTTTATTCATCTTTTGAAAGGAAACTCATGGCGGAAACATTTGTATAACATTCCATTTATGTGACCTGAGAAATATCAGCTGAAGGAAAGAACAGTACAGCTGAGGAAGGGGAGTGTGGTGTTTTCTTTCCACAAACCCATGCCCCTCCTAGACTATTAGTTCCTAATGTGTTTCACAGCTCGTGGGCCAGCAAGGAAATGTGAGGGCACATAGCGGGAGGCAGAGAGGTGGAGGGGAGCACATCAGGAGAGCCCAAATGCTCCAGCAGGTATTAGGAAATGCTTCAGTAGAGTGTTTGCAAGCATGGGCTGCAGAGTCAGGCAGATCACTGGCTGTGTGACCCTGGGCAGGTGGCTGAACGTCTTTGTGCCGTAGCATCATTGTTGGGAAGAACAAGGATAACAAAAAAACATACCTCAGGGACAACAGAAAACCATGTCTGACACATAAACCAAGTTCAATAAAGGTCCTTGGGTCCAATTCTGGTTTCTTCTCTTGGATCGGTCATTCTGCTCCTCTTAGTTCCAGTCTCCTCATCTTTCTCTGAATCTTTTATACTTGGGATTGGTGGAAAAGTTACAGAAATGTTCTGAAAATGGAAAAATGTCATTACAACCTAGCCATAGCTCACACATATCAGTGTGAACCAGGAATCAACCACTTGTGACCACAAAAGGGAAAGGAGGAAGAATACAAGTCTTTCCAGTTCTTTATTGCCCATGCATCTTGGATATGTTGAAAAACCTTTATTGACTATCTTCAAGTTAGTTTATTAATGCTCTACTACTTTTTATTTCTGTCATAGTATGCATACGATGTATTAGGGCTCTGGGTACAGATGGGCAGGGTTTAAGTGACAGATTTAAGGCAGTGGCTCACACCTGTAATCCCAGCACTTTTGGAGGCCAAGGCAGACTGATCACTTGAGGTCAGGAGTTCGAGACCAGCCTGGCCAACATGGCAAAACACTGTCTCTACTAATAATACAAAAATTAGTCGGGCTTGGTGGCACACACCTGTAATCCCAGCTACTTGGGAGGCTGAGGCACAAGAATTGCTTAAACCTAGGAGGCGGAGGTTGCAGTGAGCTGAGATCACACCACTGTACTCCAGCCTGGGTGACAGAGTAAAACTGTCAATCAATCAGTCAATCAATCCATAATGGATGTTCTCCTATGTGCCCTGGAGCAAGTGAATTGAACCCTGGTTTTTTTCCTGCAGCGGGCTTACCAAGGTTAATTTTGCTCATTGGTCTATTCAAAGAACCAGCTTTTGCTTCTTTTTATCCTTTTTACTATGTTGTTTTCTATATCACAAATTTCATCTTTTGCATTGGCAATGCCCATGTATTCCCTCATGATTTACTTTGAATTTTCCCTAGATTCTTAACAAAAATTATTTATTTTTGGTGCTAAAATAATAAAGGCATTTTAGGCTATACATTTTTCTGTAATAATAGATTTATTTCTAATAGGTTTTGACAACAAGTAATCGTCTTTTCACTGATTCCTAGATAGGATTTCATTTCTATTTTTATTTCTTCTTGGCTCTCAGGCTTATATTAAAGAACATTCCATATTCATACTTTCCCAGTAGTTAAACTTTTAAAAATTCTATTTACTTTGCTTTTCTATTTGTTGGACAAATGAACTATAGCCCTAGATTCCTAAATTTACTGAATTATAGTCAGAAAAGGGCAACTTAAAAAATCTATATTTGGGGAAAAATCATTATTATTTTTAGAGACACGGTCTTGCTCTGTCACCTGGGCTGGAATGCAGTGGTGCAATCATAGCTCACTGTAGCCTCAAACCCCTGGGCTCATGCGATCCTCCCACCTCAACCTCCCAAGTAACTAGGACTTCAGATGCATGCTACCACATCTGGCTAACTTTTAAAGTTTTTGGAGAGATGCGGGTCTCACTGTGTTGCAAGCATGGGCTGCAGAGTCAGGCAGATCACTGGCTGTGTGACCCTGGGCAGGTGGCTGAAGGTCTCTGTGCCTAACCCTAACCCTGACCCAGGCTGGTTTCAAACCCCTGGTCTCAAGGAATTCTCCCACTTTGGCCTCCCTGAAAGTGCTGAGATTACAGGTGTACTCCCGGAGTGCTGAGATTACAGGTGTGAGCCACTACTCCTGGCCCCAGGATAGTTTTTAAAGTTATTTTTTTATTGCGATCAAATACTGCGTTTTAAAAATTGTTACTTAGATGTAATAGAGGGTTAATATCCTCTCTGTATAGTTCCTTACATATATAAAAGCAAGCTTATTTAAATCACCCAAATAAGTATATCTTTCAGAAATAACTGTCAAGTTTTTCAATCATATTCTGAGACAGGTGAAACTGTTTTATCTTGCATTTCTGAATTGTTCATTTTACTGTTACATAATAAGACACTGATTAGATGCTTTGGGTTTTGAAGTTTCTCCTTACCTGATTGACCAACTCTCTAAGTCTCAGTTTGTCCATCCATAAAATATAAGTAATAATGCCTGCATTGTAGAGTTGTAAAAATATACAATGAGAAGAATATTGTGAGGTACCCAGCATAGTAGCCACCAGAGAGTAGACAATAACCAATTTTACTTATCTACCTTCCATTCCTTAAGCTAACTATCTGTTAGTCCCAAGAATAAAATCTTGGGACTGGGAAAAGTCTTCTTAATTTCTCTTTAGGGGACCTGGATCATTGAGATTCTTCTTTCCTATTAACTACCAGGCTATGGTTTTGAAAGAATCTCTGTTAGAAATATAATAGCATCATTCTCGACAGAAGAATGGAAAACTAGTGTTCTAAACTGGATCAAAGGGTGTCTTGTGAAATAATGCAGTCATTGTTCTCTATAGTTTTGCTCCAATAGGTCAAGGATATACTAGTGTATCGGGGTAGCTATGGATCCTGGGATTTCCCCTTTACCACAAAGGAGATGATGTAGGTGTGAAATTCCAGGCACCTTGCCCATCTTTTGTAATCCATTCTTCTTTTTTTCTCTCTACCGGTTGCTTCAGATTCTAACTCTACAGCCCACCTGGCTTAGAGTGCTGATGCCTTCTCAAGGCTTCCTCACTAAACTTCCTAGAAGCTATGTTCCAAAGAAGGTAGAATCATTGTTCTGGAAAACTAACTAAAACTACATTCAATGCTTATCAATATCAGAAAATTCATTTTAGATGACTCACTCAACATTTTAACTTTCACATTTTAAATTATATGCTCTTACTCATTAAATATACACAAAGCTTTCTCTCTCTCTCTCTTCTCTTTCTCCCAGAAGTGTTTGCAAAATTCTTTCTTTTTCCTGTAAGTTTAAATACTTCTACAAAGTTATGTCTTTTATGAAAGAGAAATGTTAGTAGCAAAAGGTACAACATTTGCTAAACAGTTCAGGTGCTAAACAGTGATGTGAAAACACATCAGCCTGAGTTTTCACAGAAAGCCTGAGAGAAGATGTCATGTTCACTTTTCTGAAGACAAAAACAGAGGCTCAGAGAATCAGCTTACTGAAGATTTCACAGCTGGCAGATCTAGGAATCTAAACCATTTCTGTTATCAAGGCCCATGTTCCATTTGATTATGCTCTCCTCCCACAAAACTCTCTTAGGTTTTGGAAACTGAAAAGTGTATGTGGAGTGATTGCCTGAGGTTTCTCTAGTTAGAATTGATCAATTGAGCCACATCTACAGCAATATTAGACGGGGAGGAACCCCATGAATCCTCAAATCTCTTTTAGAGAACCATCGAGGGTCTTGAATGCTTATATGGTCCATATGAACATTTGGTGCTTTTTTTTTATTTGGCTTAAGTGAAGCAGCGTCATTGTCTGGGGTAAACACCCAGGGTTCATCATCTCATGCCAAGAAGATTAAGGACACAGACCACATGAGGAGTGTGTTTAGGAGCAGAGGGTTAATAGGCAAAAGAAAGAGAAAGGAGACCAGCTTTCTCCCTTGTAAGACAGAGGGGCTCCCAAAAGGGGAAAAAACCACCCCTTGGTGGACTGCACCAGAATTTATAGGCAGGCTTAAGGAGGTAGTGTCTGATTTACGTAAGGCTCACAGATTGGTTCAACCAGGTGTGATGTTTACATAGTGCAGAGGGAAAGGCTGGTCACCCCACCCGAATCTTATTATGTAAACTGGGTCTTTGCCTGGCGGGGGCCATATTGTCTTCTCCTTACTGTACACATGGTTTGGCAAAGAGAAGGGAAGATGGAGCCACTATTTTGAACATGCCTAGTCCCAGGTAGCCTTTTCCTATTGGCACAACTGCCGGCATTCACCCGTGCAAGCTTGCGGCTTGCTTATCGATGTCTGCAGCTTGCTTATCGATGTCTGCAGCTTGATTATACAGGCTGCTCTTTGTTAGAAAAGAAAATGATCGGGGGGCTGCTTTTCATTAAAAGGAAAACTTTACCAAGGACTCCTGTACCCTCACTATCTGCCTAAGTAATTTCTTCCTAACTCCTATATCATGAGGATTGACATTCTTCAGAGGCAAGGTGTTATGCTGCAAGTTTGTATTATTTGGCAAATTGATTGGAAGATGTTACAGTAAATTGTCTCCAAAGATGATGCCGTAAATTGATTATTTTCCTCTATGCACATGATACTCTGTCCACCTAAATTTATAGTCTGCTTCTTATTCTCTCGAACCCGGAATGGACTTTTGACTTGTTTTGGTGAGTAAAATATAGCAAAAATGATACTATGCCAGTTCCAGGTTTATCCTTTAAGAAGTCTGGCAGCTTCTGCTTTCATTCTTAAAGCCAGCCACCATCTAAGACATCAGATTAACCTGATACTACCATGCTGTGAAAAAACACAAACCGGCCACATGGAAGAGAATGAGGCACTGTCGATGTGAACAAAGTCTCTCAGATCTTCCATCCCAGCCCAGACACCAGCTGGATACAGCCAAAGGAGTGACTCAGTTGATACCACTGGACAGAGAAGAGCTGCGTGCTGAGCCAAGGCAATCTACAGAATCAGGAGAAGTATTGTTATTTTTTGTTTAATCCATTAAGTTTTAGGGTATGTTACTACACAGCAATGGATAATTGGTGGATGTTTAGGTCAAGAATAGACAAAAATTAAAAATTAAAAAAAATGTATTCTAATGTCCCATACATATTCCACCAATCACCAGGCGTTTGCAACTCTGGCTGAACATCAGAATCACCTGGAAAGTTTTTTAAACTACAGATGCTCAAAACTTTAATGGAAGCCTTTAAAATGCAAAACTTTGAGGCCTGCACATCTGCATGCTTTTGAATTCCCTCAATATATATAAAATGAGCAGTTATTGTACTAACCCACGAAATTAAAGTCTCATTTACTTTAAGAAGTTCCTTTTTCAAAATGCAAATTCTTTCAGGGAGTGATAAATCAAGCAGATGGTCACAGGATTACATCTTTAATCAGATTGTTTTCTTAACTCCTGGCCAGGATTAGCAAATGCAGAGTACAGGAGAGTTAAAGACAAAGCGTGCACACACCTGACCAGGGAGCTATTGATTGAGGTCCCAAAGAGACGTCATTAGAACAGCCTACGGTGAGCTTGGGCCTAATGGGTGCCTGGAAATTGGAAGACAGGTGCAAAAGGTACAGTGGAAGATTGACAAGGCTGATTACAACTATTCTGATGTCAAGTCACTGAAAATCACCCCAGGAGTGGCCCTTAAAGCTTGTTATTTAGGAACCTACGAAATTATTATGGAGGTTACTAAAAGGGACCACAGTAAAGATCAAGTCAGATAACAATACCTGTGCTCATACCTGACCTCTCAGAAGGCCAGGATATGAAGTTGTTCTGATTCCTCTTCCCTAATCAAAGAAATAGAATGTGTCTAAAGTCCAAGAAGAGTCAGAGTTCAGTGTTGAAAATGGAGTGTTGAAGAAAGAAGGCTTTTGTTGTGAGCCAGGGAGTTCCTGTGTCTTTGTCTTTTCCTTCATATTTCCCCTAAGCTGCCCAGACCACCTTCCTCAGAAAGCCTCACAGGGTGGTTACCTGTCCCTGAGGAGTGGTGAGTCAGCTCCCTCTGAGAACTTTTCACTTTTACTATTTCTCTCTTACTGAGTCTGTACTAAGATACACCTGGGGGTTTTATGTTCCCTAAAGAAAGGAAGTGAAACGTACTGTGTTTCCTATACTACTTAACCTTCCTTTCTCGATGTGAAAAGAACAATGAATCTATAGGTCCTGAAATCTCTGTACTTCCTGTGTTGCTAAGTCAATAAGAAGAGAATGAGCATGTACTGAGCACCCACAGTATGCTAATTGCATTACCTGCATTCTCATATCAATGATCATGCCCTATGAGTTATACTTGTTGAAATAGGTTTTGTGATCCCATTTGACAGAATAGGACACTGAGGCTAAGATTTTGAGGTTGCTTACCTAAAATCATATAATTAAGAAATGATGGGAATAGGATTTGAGCCCAGATTTGGTTGACCTATATCCTATAATTCTAGCCAACAAAGTATCTCTGCCAAGAATTTAAAAAACTTCATTATTTCAGGAACTGGAGTGGGACATTTTCAGCAGGTCATTTTGTCATCATACGAACACAGCCTAACCACCTGCTACTTCAGATCAAAGTCAAAATCCAGCAGCATTTGTCTCACTTGGAAGTAAGTACTATTGACACATGCTACTCAAGCGAGCTCTGCTGACAGGCCACATTGACATCATCTGGGAGCCTGTGTGAAATGTGGCATCTCAAGACCCACTCCAGGCCTACTGAATTAGAATCTGCATTTTCACAAAGTCCCCATGTACCTTAGTAGGCAGATTAAAGTTTGAGAAGCACTGACCTAAATTAATGTGTTCTAATTATTTGAGCCTGATACCTCGCTGATTTTTTTTTTTCTAGACACAGTGCTACTTACACACTTGAATTCCTAGAGACCTCACATCTCACAATGTCGGGGGAGGCTTGAAACCCAAATAGGCAAAATCGGGGGTTGCAGACTTCCCAGTAAATTAGTGGCAGACTCAGACCTAAGACAAGTCCTTACCAGATGCTCAATATCTGTCACGTAGACATCATGTATTAAGCTCTTGGTGTGTGCCAGGAACCTTGCTAGGAGCTGAGGATTCAGTGGTGAAAGAAATAATTTGTGCCCTCAACCCTGGATCCATTGAGGGAGACAGATACACACACACGCAATGATGAAACAATATGGCAATGGGGAGACGGAGTGACACAAGGTGACATGAAGCTTCCAGTAAGAGACACTTGGGAGTCACCAGGCTTCGTAGAAGAGGTGCAGCCTTCACTAGACCAGGTGCCACCAACTTTGTGATTAATTGATGTTCCGGCTCCCCCTCTATCATTCATTCCCCTTTCTCCCTTTCACTTGTCTTCACTCCATTCTCTTTACCATCGCCCCTTGGCCTGGGTCCCTTCTACTTGTCAGATTCCCGTCTTTTCCTTCAAGGCTTTTCCCGCCTGCACACCCTAATCCACAAGTTCTGCTTTCTCTTAACACCTGTAACTTTTCTGTATTCTATCTGTTTCCAGATCCTCCTGCCCACCAATATCACCTTAGGAGCCTTAAAAACTAAAAAGTCCCATAACAGGCCCTACCCTCAACTCTGGAGATGATTCTAGGTCATCATTTTTTCCCCAGAGCTGCGTGTGCAGCAAGGGTTGAGATGAGAACCTTGTTGACCCCACTCGCCTGCCACCTACCCCTAGCAGCTTGCATTAAGGAGAGAGGCAGAGATTACAAAGGCCTCTGCACCCATCATCCCATTTGATTCCCACATCAGCCCCATAAAATAACAAGTGAGAGGTGCTTAGTCCATTTTACAATCGGGAAAACTAAGTCATAAGTGAAGTCACAAGCCCAAGTTGCCCAGATCTGGGACCCATGTCTTCTGACTTGCCCTGTGCTGCTTGGAGAATATATGTATGGTTAGAATGAAGGCAAAGCCCTGCCTTGCTCTTTCAATGCTCCCATTTCCCCAGCCTAACACATGTAAGCTGCTCCGCTCAGAGCTAACTGATGGTTGATGGTTGATGACAACTGCTTATTGAAGGAGGCATGTGTCATTTTCCCAGGTCTCGAAGGTCCCCACCTGAGAAAGAGGAACTAGGAGTTGGGTGTAAATCAGAAACCATGTGACCAGACACACTTGAGTACACTCTGAGAAAAGGGAAGGATGCGGACAGCCAGAGGTATTAGAACTTTCCTCAAAATCAATCAGGAGTCATGTTCTGATCAGAAGGGCAGATAAGAGGATCATGAGGACTGAAATGTTCTAGGGTTTCCTTCCTTCCCACCCAGCTGCCACTTGCTATTCTGTCTGCGCAGTGCTCTCGTGAACGGGACCCTTCTTACCTATCCTTGCCTAAAACGTAAACATGGAAACACTAGGAAGCTCTCCTCTCTCCTGATTCTGAACGCAGCCCAGGAAGCAGGGCTGCTGAGAGGAGCCCTTAGCAAACACAAACTTGGGCAGGAAGGGGTTGGGAGTGAGGACTAGGAAAAAAACCTTTTACTTTCTATTTTTGTAATCTCTTCGCTAGGTTTTCTCCATGTTCTGCTTCAGAAGTAGACTGGATATGTCCTATGTATGTTTTATTCCTCTCATCTCAGGAATAATTTCCAGTTCTTAGAAAAGAGCAAGGCAAGGAACGGGCAGGGGCGGGCTGAACGCCTCCCTGCTGTGAGGAAGGAGGCACAGATAGGGCGCACAGGAGAGCTGACATTATACAATCCACATATCAGCATTTCTGGGGCAGCCAGGAGGTTATTCCTAAGGGGAGCATTTTCTAAACCAGCAGAAAATAAATGCTGCTTCAAAAATAAGCATTTCAGGCTGTGACTTTCTTGGGTCAGAGAAGCCTTATTATTTTTCAGAGTAAATCTGCCTCAGTACACACGGCTGCAGCACTAAAAGGGCTTATTTCAGAAGGCACTGAGTCCTCATTTTCATAAATAAATAAACCCTCACAGGCCTTTGGAATCTGATTATATTTGGGACAAAACTCCTAAATATAGGGCCATTGTCTGAAACCATGTGACCCACCCCAGTCTTTTAACTTAATTGTATCATCTATTAAAGAATGGCATGCTTCCAGGGCCAGGATTAGGCTGTAAGCTGGTTTTCAACAAATATCATGGGTTCTTTTTTGTTGTTTGCAGGGGAAGTGGGGACAAATGACTTTCTCTTGATTGGAAAAACTAATACTTTCATTTCGAAACACCAAGAAAAAATAAAACCCTCTTCATTGGTGTTTGTCATTTTTCTTGGATAGGACAAAATCCTATTCTTAGAGAAAAGCCTAACGCACACATCCACCCTCTGTGTTGCTAACTGGTGGAGACATTGGTTTCTTAGTGTCTTTTGTTAACTGACCCATTCCCAACTTTATTATTATTAATATTTATTATTATCATTATTTTGAGACAGAGTCTTGCTCTGTTGCTCAGGCTGGAGTACAGTGGTGCAATCTTGACTCACTGCAACTTCCACCTCCTGGGTTCAAGCAATTCTCCTGCCTCAGCCTCCTGAGTAGCTGGGATTGCAGGCACCTGCCACCACCATGCCTGACTAATTTTTGTGTGTTTAATATAGACGGAGTTTTGACATGTTGGCCAGACTGGTCTTGCACTCCTGACCTCAGGTGATCTACCTGCCTCAGCCTCCCAAAGTGCTGGATTACAGGCGTGACCTACCGCACCCAGTTCCAACTTGATTAGTTTAATTTAGAGGAGTGACGTCAACTCTATTCATTCACCAGAAAACTATCTACTAGTGTGGACCAAGTCTGAGGAAACATTTGGTCTGTAGAACAAGTGGCTAGCTTGCCTTGATGAAGCTGTCTGTTAAATGGGTAGGAAGACATTAATAAATAATCACACCATAAGCCATCTAATTTTATTGGAATAAATTCCTTGAAAAAGGGCTGTGAAGACATAGGCCTGGACCTTGGAATATAGGCAGGGGGTTCAGGAATGGCTGTTCTGAGGCAATAACATTTCAAATGAGACTTTCAGGAATAAGAGTGGGCTAGGGAAGAGAAGCCGGAAGGGCAGGTGTTCTTGGCAGTGGGGGTGACCAGTGTGAGTGTCCCGAAAGAAGGCCAGCTTCTGCCACCATGCCCGGCCTGGAAGCTAGACAGGTAGCAATGGTAAATGCATGGCATGTGATTGGAACACAAAAGAGGGATACCAGCATCAAAAAGGCTTCCTGGAGGAGACACAACTGAGCCAGGTGAAAGGAGGCGGGATGAGGTACATTTCTGAAAGAGGAGATTTGGCAAGGTCACAGAGGCAATAGGGACTTGGGGAGTGAGATGAGGCAAAGTCCAACTCTTATTGCAGGGATAGGAAGCTGGGGAAGTGTGGACAGAGATTTGAAACCATCACATGGAGATGTGGAGAGAGTGGGAGCACTGGAGGGCCAATGGGGTGTTGGTGGAACAAGGTCGAATTGAAATGTTTGGATGAAAGCTTCGAGTGAGGCAAACTTAGAAATAGGGCCTCCTTGTAAAACTGAAGAATCACACTTCAGACTTGCTCCAGGTTAAATTTTATTTACAAAAGCAGATGGCAGTGGACTGGATTTGGCCCGTGGACTCTGGTTTGCCTACTTCTGCTCCAGACAGGAGACTGGAGGTTCAGGGAAAAGCATAGGGTGTATACTAACCATGGTGGCAATCTCTTTTGGAGAGGAATGCGTTAAGTGAAACCATCTTGCTGGCATCTCTTTCTGTGCTGGTTGGTTTCTTGTGGTTCAGAAACACAGTGAGTAAGTCAGTCAACAACTCTTGTGCAAGAGTTTTCTAAGTTCCAGGTCTGTGCTAGGACCCAGAGATCAGTGAGAACAAAATGGAGGGGACATCTTTGTGCCCGTTCAGTGAGCTGGCGCATGTTGATTGTCCACTATGGGGCAGACTCTCTAACGACATCTTGAGATTCAGTACTGAACACTTTTAGCGGCACGTCTATCCCTCCATCTGTCCATCCATTCACCCAGCTACTTAACAAGCATGTCATGAACTTCTGGCGGCATAAGACGTGTTGGCAGAACTCTGTGGGATTTACTGGTAACCCAGCCATGACTCTTGCTTCCAACTTGCCTACCTTCTAGAGAGAGAGATAAGCCAAGTGCATTAAATATCCAAGATCTGAAGTGGACAGGGAAATGTACTGCCAGCAAAGAACAAATGGGGATGGAGTGGGTGCTCAGAGCAGAATAAGACGACTTTCAGCTGGAAGAGATCAGGAAGGCTGACAAGATGACATCTAGTTTCCTGTTAACCCTTTAAAGTGACATGTGAGTCTCTGCAAGGATTACGAGCAGATTTGAAAAGACAATGCTCTTTTGTACATGCTATTAGCCCTCGGGTCCCATCAGGGCAAGTCTTACAAATGTCTTATGATTTCACAGTCCTGGAGATGGCTCCTTTCTCCTACCAGCAAAAGTATCTTACCCAGCACGGTTTGCCTATTTGCTAGGAATTTTCATATGTGTCAGCTCTTGAGTTGAGCACTGAAGGGAGTTATTAATAGAAAATAATAATAATTCTTGCAGTAACTCTGTGCAGTGTATTGTTCCATCTATTTTAAAGATGGGGAAGCTGAGGCTAAGAGGATTAAGTAGCTTGCCTGGTATTACAGAAGAGAGGGAGGGAAGCAAGCACGGAACCCGTATCTCTTGACTCTCAGACGATTCTCTCTTTAACAAACTCTCTGGTTGTCAGTCTTCAGATTAGTAGCCTATAATTTGCTTTGACGTCTTCCTCTATTCAGGTCAGCTTCCTGCTTGACATTTCTTTCTCCACTCCACTTCTCAGAGATGGCTCTTTCTGCTTTACTCCCACAACCACTGCACCAGTTCCATGCTCATCATTATTGGGTCAACAAACATTTATTTTCTGCCCACAGGGGATCATAGTCTATTATCCAGGATTTTCCTGGGTAATAAATTGGCCTTCTCACTTTCTACTTTCCCCTTTCAAATCTGCCAATCAGATACCAGTAATAAGCCATCTCTTTAGTGTAATGTAAGACACCTTCACTGATTATCTAACTTGTGGCAGGCATTGTCCTGGGTCCTGAGGAAGAAAAATTACAAATTTACAAATCTCATAGTTTACAAAGCATTTTACTGAAGCCAGATAGGCTTCAGGATAAATAGCAAACTTCATTTGAAATGGTCATAGGGAGTCTGGGCAAAAGAAACACTCTCAATACAGAAAGAAAGAAAAGATGGGTTTTCTGAAAGAAAGAAGCAGCAGCTTGTGCAGTATTTGGCAGCCCCAGCCAACAGCACAAGAGGAAAGGGAGAAAGAGCACCTCATTCCCAATTGTAAGGCAAGAACAGGTTCAATACAGCTACCTAAGGAGCCAAGACAGAATTAGATGGGTAGGGAGGATGTCCTGTCACCAGAGCCCAAAAGTTTAACACCCTTTGATCACTTTCCGTCTAGAGAGACCACTCAGCAAAGGTCGTTGGCTATGATAATTAAACTGTTTTTCTAAATAGAAGCAATTTCAAGAAGGCAGGTTGACCTTTGGGAGAATTTCTAGCAGCAATCACTTCATGATTGATTGGAAATATCTGCAAATACACGTGTCCTGAGAGGTGAATGAGAAATGTGGGCAGTTACTGTTTTCCCAATGAGTCTATTTGTCCTTGTGGAACAGTTTAGGGGAGAGTAGCATTGAGGAAACAAAAATGGCCCAGGGATCTTGGAAGCTCTATCTGTGAATGTGTTCCTCAGTTCTCGGATTTAGGGGATTGGGGAGGGATGTGGAAAGCGTAGACAGAAGGCACTGCAGAAGAGAAGAGTAAAAGACTTTAGGTCATTGAACTGGTTTTTGATAGAAATCAAGTTAAGAAAAATAGAAGTCAATAGTACTAAGTTTGAACTTTATCTTTCTAAAAACTGCTTCTGTGGGCAGAGTTCATATGCTGGAGGAATGAATCATAATGACACCCCTTGGTATGACCCTGGGGAGAATATATGTGACTTAGTTGAGGTTTCTGAGCATGACTTTCAGAAGGAAAACAAGAGGAGAGGGAAATACCCTTTCTCTCTGTCACACTGTCAGGTTAGAAACTCACTTTAGGGGCCACAACCTATGACAAATATGCTCATGCAAATTCTGTGCTCGCTACCACGCTCCATTTCTTTGCCAACTATGTAGCTAAGCAAAATGGAACAAGAAATAGTGTCTTGGGAGAAATAAAATTGCTGGATTAGATACAGGCCACCTTTATATAAAGAAAAAAAGTTAAATTATGCTGCTGGTGAAATGAGTCCATTTGGGTTATTGTGGAATTTTATGTGAGACTGAGATAGCTGATTAAGATGATGATGCTTGAGTATTATCATTTTAGTAATAAATATTTCCAGAATCAAAGTGAATAATATGTAGGGAAGAGGGAAGCAAACTACAGCCATGGGCCAGCAGCCTGGTTTTTTGTTTCGTTTTGTTTTATGGCTCTTGAGCTAAGAATAATTTTTAAATTTCAAAGCGGCTACATTTTATTTTATTTTATTTTATTTTTTTAGGTTAGTCTAGTGAATACATTTTAAATGCTTATACAAGCACTGAAGTGATAGCTTCAATTTTGCCTGTTGGCACACAAAGTCTACAATATTAATTATCTGTATCTTCTAAAAAACAGTTTGTCAGCCCCTAGGACAATAAATAGTAGATATAGGCTGGGTGTGGTGGCTCATGCCTATAATCCCAGCACTTTGAGAAGCTGAGGCAGGCAGATCATCTGAGGTCAGGAGTTCGAGACCTGCCTGGCCAACATGATGAAGCCCTGTTTCTACTAAAAATACAAAAAATTCTCTGGGTATGGTGGCACATGCCTGTAGTACCTGTAATCCCAGCTGCTCAGGAGGCTGAGGCAGGGGAATCACTTGAACCTGCGAGGTGGAGGCTGCAGTGAGCTGAGATTGCACCATTGCACTCCAGCTTGGGCAACAAGAGTGAAACTCCATCTCAAAAAAAAAAAAAAAAAAAAAAAA
>NC_045440.1:130891271-130981296 GCF_002776525.5 Piliocolobus tephrosceles
AACAAGAGTGAAACTCCATCTCAAAAAAAAAAAAAAAAAAAAAAATGTATAGTCTCCTGGGTCAAAGAGATCTGAATTTGGATTCTGCCTAGATACATCATTAATTCATTTCAAAATACTTACCAAGTAGGTATTCTTTCTTCACTTGGCTTCCAAGATGCCACCCTCTCCTGAATTTCCTCCTTCCTCACTCACCAATTCTTATCAATCTTCTTTGCCAGTTGTTCCCAGTCGTCCTAATCTCTCAGCACCAAGACCACGGCTCAGGTCTTGGCCCCACTCCTCTTTTCCACCTGTACTCACCGGATGCTTGTGCTGAGTTCATTCTCCCCATTTTATTTACTAACACCAATGTGCTGATGACTTCCAAATTTATACCTTTAGCCCAGGCCTCTCCCTTACACTCTATGGTTATAATGCAACTGTCATCTTTAATATCTCCATTTTATGATGAGCATAGATCTCAAACTTAATACATATAAAATAGAGCTTCTGATCTTCATCCCCAAACCTGATTTTTCTAGAGTCTTCCTTGTATTGGTAAACGATAACTTCATTCTCCCTGTTATGTCAGCTTCTTCATTGGAAATAGGCATCGAACTTGTCTCAGAGCTGATATAAAGAATAAATGAGATAATACAGTTTCACTGCTTCTCATAATACCTACCACATTCAGCATTCTGTAAGAGTGAGGAGAGGAGAGCATAACCTTCCCATTCTTTCATCTAATGGCTCTGTTCTTTCCTTCCCTTTCAGATCCTTACTATCTTATCCTAGAACCATTACAAAAATTTAGTAACTGGTAGCCTTGATTTAGTAGTAAAGTGGTAAATACAGAAAATATTATTCTCCTCATTTAAAGATGAGGAAAATGAAACAGCCAAGATGCCCTAGTCTCCCCTCTTAGCAAGCACCGAAGTTGGAATTTAAACACCAACCCATCTGAAAAACCAGTGTTCTCCAGGCTCATCCTCTGCAACACAACTTTCACCAGCTTAGTCTCAGGTGAAGAGCAGACCGTACGAGGCTAACTATGATAACAAAACAGGGTAACCGCACTATAGGAGACAAGAGCAGGGGTCCTTCGACCGAGCTAACATATCAGAATTCTCTGAAATGTTTATGCAGATTCCTGAGCTTTGCACTAGAACTACTGAATCAGGTTGGGCCCAAGAATGTATAAATTTTTAAAGCTCCAAAGGCATTTTTGAGCAGTCAGATTTAGGCACTCCTGCTCTAGGGTTTAAAAGGAAGATTTCATAATATTTAGAGGCAATAAATATAATACATAGGTTACTACAACTCTCAAAGAGAAACCAAAAACCAGATTTTCCAATATATAAACGGGCAAAGGGTATAAAAGGAGGATTTACAAAAGAGGAAGCAAAATGGTTAATAGAAATATTTCAAGTTATGAGACCTACTTATATTCAAATAATACAAACTTCTAAATGTTAATAAAATGCCATTTTAGCTACCAAATTAGCCAAGTTTTTTTTAATGCAGATACAGTGTTCCTGTGAGTATGTGATGAGATGAGCACTTTCATAAACTACTGAGAAAGCAAATACTGGAGCCAGCACTTTGAAAAGCAATTTGGTAGCAAGTACCAAAGTCTTGGAAATGTCAATAGTCTTTCATTCAGAAACTCCCTTATATAAATATATCCAATAAGATTATCCAAAAGGAAAAAATCTAAGTGTTTTTTACCCAAGCAGTGATCTATTTATCCCCTTTATTTGTTAGCATAGATTACCTGTATTTTAGCACTTACTTGCTATTCAAAAATTATCTGTTGCTATATTTTTTCCTCCTAGCAGACTATGAGCTGCCTGAAGGCAAGATCTGGGAGTCCTACATGGTCAAAAGTGTTTATTAAATTAAATTCCTTGAATAATAGAAAGAAAGATCAATGGAAACCTTCCATTTAGTGTCTGTGACTCCATCACAAAGAATGCCGTGCAAATTCCTAAGAGGGTAGATGACTGTTTTTACCACCAGAAAAAAAAAGAGAGAGAGAACAGAAAATGGTAAATAGTTATCTCATATTGATGAGATGGTGGATATATTAATTACCTTGATTATAGTGATTATTTCAAAATGTATATGTGTATCAAGACATCAAGCTATGCACCTTAAATATATACAATATTTATTTATCAATTATACCTCAATAAACGTGAAAAAAAAAAAGCTGTGAAAGACTTTTGGCTTCTACTTAGGATATAGAAAGCAGGAAAGAGTAGCACTCCTAGAGGTACTAGAACATAATGCCAAAGAATCTGCAAATTCGGCCGGGCACGGTGGCTCAAGCCTGTAATCCCAGCACTTTGGGAGGCCGAGACGGGCGGATCACGAGGTCAGGAGATCGAGACCATCCTGGCTAACATGGTGAAACCCCCTCTCTACAAAAAAATACAAAAAATTAGCCAGGCGCGGTGGCGGGCGCATGTAGTCCCAGCTACTCGGGAGGCTGAGGCAGGAGAATGGTGTAAACCCAGGAGGCGGAGCTTGCAGTGAGCTGAGATCCGGCCACTGCACTCCAGCCTGGGTGATAGACCCAGACTCCATCTCAAAAGAATCTGCAAATTCACAGCTTTTTATAGTTATCTTTATTTTTTTTAACTAATCAGAGAACTGAGGTGGCAAGACAACAAACTGGTCCTAAATAAAAAGTAAGAAAAATGCCTTCAGGAAGAGCCAGGACATGAACACATGTTTTCTTAGGATAGACGCCCCCAGTAACCATACAGCCTGTTGATGATAATTCAACTAATGTTTTAAAAATTGATAAAGGCTGAGTATGGGTTAACATAAGATTATGGAATCCCTGGAAGCCACAGAGAAATGGGATTCACACTATTCATTGGCTCTTCTCAATAGACTACAAATTTCATCAGCTGTAAGATGATTGGAGGCAGGGTGAGAATCCTAAGAAAAATTTCCTCATGGCTCATATTTCAAAGAGAAAAATAGCAGCCAGTGTAGGATTGGAATAAAGCCTTACAGAGATTCTTCAGTATACCTCTTCTGTAGAACACATAGCTTAAGCTTGTAAGAAAAAGGCAACAAACAATGTTGGCTTTGGGACAGCAGTGAAGACCCACTGCGTCTGCGGAGAAGAAATAAAAATAGACTCTCTATCTCTGAAAGAAAAGCAAGAATACATGCTGAGCTCAGATACACAGGTCTCTTGTAGTTTAGGAAAGGGCAGTATCATGGAGAAGGCACCACTATCGGGGTATTCAGGAACACAATGCCTATGTGAAACTGAGCCTCAATTCAAACAGCAGAAAACACTCTGTTCCTCTCCTCAGTCAGCAGCAGGTTCCTGCTATGAGAGGACAAGAGCATGTGAAAAAATCATCTTATAACATCAGAGAAAAGACAAGACCTAAACCTGACAGTGGAGCAGATCCTGAGGAACACATCTTGCACATGAGTCTCCAGTCTAAACACAATGTACCTCTAGAGCTTAAATCTTATTGTGCAGGAGAGGTAAGGTATATAATTTGGATATTTCTCCCCTCTAAATCTCTTGTGGAAATGTAATCCCCAGTGTTGGAGGTGAGGCAGGGAGGAGATGTTTGAATCATGGGGATGGATCCCTTGTAAATGGCTTAGCACTGTCCCCTTGGTGATGAGTGAGTTCACATAAGATCTGGTTGTTTAAAAGGGTGTGGCGCCTCCTCCTCCTCTCTCTTGGTCCCGCTTTTACCATGGTAGATATGCTGGCTCCCTGTCACCTTCTGCCATGACTGTAGGCTTCCTGAGGCTTCACTAGAAGCAGATGTCAGCATTATGTTTTCTGTAAAGCCTGAAGAATCATGAGTCAATTAAACCTTTTTTCTTTTTTTTTTGAGACAGAGTCTCACTTTGTTGCTCAGGCTGAAGTACAGTGGTATGATCTCAACTCACTGCAACCTCCACCTCCTGGGGTCAAGTATTTCTCCTGCCTCAGCCTCCTGAGTAGCTGAGATTACAGGCACCCACCACCAAAAAAAAGTAATAATTTTTTGCATTTTTAGTAGAGACGAGGTTTCACCATGTTAGCCAGACTGGTCTTGAACTCCTGACCTCAGGCGATCCACCCGCTATGGCCTCCCAAAGTGCTGGGATTACAGGCATCAGCCACTGCCCCTGGGCCTCTTTTTTCTTCATAGGCTACCCAGCTTCAAGTATTCTTTATAGCAATGTACGAATGGACTAACACAGAAAATTGGTACTGAGGAGTGGGGCATTGCTATAAAGATACCTGAAAATGTGGGAGCAACTTTGGAACTGGGTAATAGGCCTGAGATAAGAAGACTTTGAAGCGTGCAGAAGAAAATAGGAAGATGAGGGAATGTTTGAAACTTCTTAGAGGCTGGTTAAATGATTGAGACCAAAATGCTGAAAGTGATACGGACAGTGAAGTCCTGGCTGATGAGGTCTCAGATGGAAATGAGGAACTTACTGAGAACTGGAGCAAAGGTCACCCTTCTTATGCCTTAGCAAAGAACTTGGCTGCATTGTGTTTATGCTGTAGAGATCTTTGGAAGCCTGAACTTAAGAGTGATGACTTAGGATATGTGGGAGAAGAAATTTCTAAGCAGCAAAACATTTAAGATGTGACCCGACTGCTTCTAACAGCTTATACTCAGATGCAGGAGCAAAGAAATGACTTAAAGCTGGGATTTATATTTCAAAAGAAAGCAAAGTGTAAAAATTTGGAAAATATGTAGCTTTGCCATGTGGTAGAAAAGAAACACTCATTTTCAAGGGGAGGATCTAAGCAGGCTGCAGAGGACCCACTTGCTGGAGAGATCAGCATGATTAAAAGGGAGCCAAGTGCTAGTAACCAAGACAATAGGGAAAGGCCTGAAAGGCATTTTGGACATCTTCAAGGCAACCTCTCTCATCACAGGCTCAGAGATCAAGGAGTAAAGAATGATTTCATGGGCCAGACCCAGGTGCCTACTGACCTGCACAGCCTTAGGACACTGCTCTCTGCATCTAGGCCACTCCAGTTCCAGCCTCACTCAAAAGGCCCCAGGTACAGCTCAGGTCATAGCCCTGGAAAGCACATTCTGTAAGCCTTGGTGGCTTCCATATTGTGTTAAGCCTGCAGGTATTTAGCACACAAAAGTAAAGGAGGCTTGGTAACTTCTACCTAGATTTCAGAGGATATGTGAGAAAGCATGGGTGACCAGGCAGAAGCCTGTACAGGAGCAGAGCCCCCACAGAGAGTCTCTGCTAGGATAGTGCCAAGGGAAAACGTGGGGTTGGAGCCTCCACACAGAGTCCTCACGGAGATACTGCCTAGTGAATTCACTAGTAGGAATGGGGCCTCTACCTTCTAGCCCCTACTAGATCCACTAGTAGCTTACATCCTGAGCCTGGAAAAGTCACAGGCATTCAACTACAACCCATGAAAGCAGCTACATGGGCTTCACCCAGGGAAACCACAGGAGTGGGGCTGCCCAATGCCTTAGGAGCCCACCCCTCATACCAAGATTCAGGGCAAAGAATCAAAGGCGTTATCTTGAAACTTTAAGATTTAATGACAGTCCTACTGGATTTAAGACTTGTGTGGAGCCTGTAGCCCCCTTATTTTGGCCAATTTGACTCTCTTTTAAAAATGGGAATGTTTAATCAGTGCCTGTATCTCCATTGTATCTTGGAAGTAAATAATTTATTTTGATTTTACAGGCTCCTAGGTGGAAGGATATAAGTCTCACATGAGACTTAGGACTTGATGTTGGAAAGAGCTAAGACTTTGGGGGACCTTGGGAAAAGATTATTGTATTTTGCAATTTAAGAAGTACAGGAGATTTGGGGGCTGGAGGGAGAATGATATGGTTTGGATGTTTGTCCCCTCCAAAGCTAATATTGAAATCTAATCCCCAGTTTTGGAGGTGGAATCTGGTGGGAGGTCTCTGAATCATGGGAGCAGATCCCTCATGAATGGCTCAGTGCCATCCCCTTCATAATGAGTGTGTTCACATGAGATCTGGTTGTTTAAAAGAGCGTGGTATCTCCCTCCACTCTCGCTCTTGCTCTCGCTCTCACTATGTGACATATTGGCTCCCTGTCATCATCTGCCATAACTGTATGCTTCCTGTGGCCTTACCAGAAACAGACACCAGCAACTTGCTTCCTATAAAACCTGTAGAACAATGAGCCAATTAGACTTCTTTTTATACAATAAATTCCCCAGCCTCAGGTATTTCTTTATAGCAATGCAAGAATGGCCACATACCATACGCATATCATTAACAAATCTCAAACTGAGATTAATTTTTGATTTCAATGACTCAAACCAAAGACTATCTTCCCCCAAAATCCTGGCAACATTCACAGTATACCCAATTGATTCATAAAAATTATATATCGCAGTCTTGTCATATAAAAATATTATGAGGTCTACAAAAATATAAGACAGAAAGAAAGAAAACATAATGTCAAGGAATAGCTCAATCAATGGAACCAGACTCAGAAATGAAATAGATGTTGAAAATGTCAGGGAATTTAAAACAACTGATTAAGACGTTAAAGACTCTAGTGAAAAAGATACATAAGTTGCATGATTGGTTGAATGAATTTAGCAAAGAGATCAGACTTTTAAGAAATAATTAATTTCAAATGTTAGAAATGAATAAAACTGTAACAGAGATGAAGCATGCCTTTGATGGACTCATCAGTAGATTTGATGCAACTGAAAAATTAATAGAGAACTTGAAGGTAGGTAATTAGAAATTATACAATCTGAAATACAACATACAAACCGAGCAAGAGTAGTGGAAAAAATAATAGGTCATCCTAGAGCTATTCAAAATATCAAACTATTTAACATTCAGTACATGTCTTTGGAATTCCAGAGAAGAGAGAGAATGGGACAAAAGAAATCTTTGAAGTGATAATGGCTGAAAATTTTCTAAAATTAATGAAAGACATTAAATCACATATCCAGAAAGCCCAGAGAATGTGAAACAGGATACACACACACACACACACACACACACACACACCACTATATATATCGTATTTGAACTGCTGTAGAACAAAGGCAGAAATAAAATCTTGAAGGCAGCGAAGCTAAAAAAAGACATATTACATCCATAAAAAAACAAAGACTTTTTGTCAGAAGCTATATAAGCCAGAAGATAATGGAATAACATCTTTACTCCAGAAGATAATGGAGTAACATCTTTACTCCAGAAGATAATGGAGTAACATCTTTAAAGTCTCAAGAGGAAGAAAAGAAATACTGTAAAGTAAAATTCTATCCATGGTGAAAAGAAAATTTTTTTAATGAAGGAATCATAAAACTTTTATAGTCAAACAAGAACTGACAGAATTTATTGCCAGCATGCCTGCAGTACAAAGGAAATTCTCTGGGCAGAAGGAATTAACCAGACAGACATTTGGGTCTATGAAAAGAAATGAAAACTCCTAAAAATGGCATATAAGAAAGTACATATAAAGCCTTTAAAAATTATTTTTTATTCATAAAGATTATTTTAAAATCTACAGTAAAATAATAGCAATATGTATATTCTTTGTATATCATGTATAAAAGTAAAATGACTGACAGTAGCACGAATGTTGGGAGGAGAAACTAGGAGTCACTCTCGTTTAAGGTACTTAAACTACACCTAAAGTGGTATCATTTTATTTCTTTTTCTTTTTATTTGAAACAAAATCTCATTCTGTTGCCCACTCAGAGAGTGCAGTGGCATGATCATAGCTCACAGAAGCCTTGAACTCCTAGGCTCAAGTAATCCTCCCACCTCAGCCTTTCAAGTTGCTGGGACTGGAGGCATGTGCCACCACACCTGGCTAATTTTTATTTAGTTAGTTACTTTAGAAGATGAGTTCTCATTGTGTTGTGCAGGCTGGTCTCAAATTGCTGGCCTCAAACAATCCTCCTATTTCAGCCTCCCAAAGAGCTGGGATTATAGATGTGAGCCATCATGCCCTGTTCGTATTTGAAGATATAGATGCTGATTAGCCAAAGATGCATACTATAAACCCTATGGCTACCACTGAAAGCATTTTTAAAAAGAGATACAAATACATAAGCCAAAGTGGAGATACCATAGGATTATGAATACTCAATTCAAAAGAAAGTGGAAAGTAAGAAAAAAAAAAAAAGATTGAGCAAATAGAAAATAGCTAGCAAAATAGCAGATATTAATCAAAGTATATCAAATAATTAGAGTAACCATAATCAAAACACACATAGGTGTATTAAAAGATAGAGATTATCAGACTGGATAAAAAGCAAGATGCAATGTTATGTTTTCCATGCCTTCAGATAGCAAAACATACTAAGGTTTAAAGTAGAAGGATGGGAAAAGATATAACATTCACAAACTAATTTTAAAAAATTAAGTAACAATATTGCATCAGACTAAGTAGGCTTCGAAATAGGGAATATTACCAGAGATAAGTTTATTCTCCAAGAAGACATAGCAATCCTGAATGTTTAATCACCTAACAATAGAGCTTTCAAATATATGAAATAAAAACTGATAGAACTGAAAGGAGAAATAGACAAATCTACAACTAAAGGTGAAGTCTTCAACACTTGTCTCTCAGTAATTGATAGAACAAATATTAAGAAAGTCAATAAACACACAGAAAATCTAAACAACACCATCAGCCAAGTTGACCCAACTGACCCTTACAGAGAAATCCACGCAGCAACAGCAGAATACGCATTCTTTTCAATGTGCATGGAAAATTTACCAAGATACACCAAATTCTAGGCCATCAAAAGATGTTATTTGCTTTTGAAATATGTGTTTACAGGCAGATCATTTTGGATTATAAAGCAAAGATCTATCTAATATACAGATATATCATAAACTAAAATAAGCCATATCACTGTGTAATTAATTCCCCACCAGCAGAGATATTAGAGGAAGCTTTGATGACTACACCCAGATATTATAAGTAGGAAAGTGACTTTTCTGACTTTTAGTACTAGAAAACCATTATTCAAAATTAAACCATATAGAGAAGCCTAAAATATGTAACAGATACAAGGAGAACCACTGTAAGTAGAAGTCCAGTTGATGCACCCTCAGACTCTATAGTGGGCCTGATATATGACCACAAGTTATCTAAGACTCTACTGACCATGATTTTAAACTACCAGAAGAGAGAATTTAGGTAGGTTGTGTCTATTAATACACCCTTATCTGAAATTTTCTATAGTCATCATTCTCCACACCTCTAGTGACTGTGCCCTTACTCTCCTAAATCTTTCACAGTCTTTGTTCTGTAAACCAGGTTCACTCTAGATAATAAGATGGGTCCTTGAATAAGCCTGTCTGTGTTCAATTTTCTCTATATAATTTACATAGCTGATAATGCTAAGAAAATTCCATAACTTTTCGGTCTTTGTTACTTGACATGAAAAGTGGGGATACCAACAACATCTATCACAAAAGATTTTCTTTCAGTGAAGTTTTTGTAAATTTTTTATTCAAATGAAGCATTGACTTAATGCATATGAAACAGTTAGAATAGTGTCTGACATATTAATAAATATTAGTCATTATTTTTATCAGTCATCACCAGCTTTTTGGTGTGCAAATAGAAAGGGCTTTGAAAATAGATAGATGTGGGTTCAAGTTCAGCACTGCCAATTAATAGCTCTGTGGGCACGGGCAATTTACCTCCAGATTTTTACTTAAATGTCCTCATTTGTTCCAAACCCATTGATTGAGCAGCTACCATGAGCTTGCTACTCTTCCTGGTTCCTTTTGTACAAAATTTGGGTAAAGAGGATTCAAGGAGCTAAAGGATGCAAGTAAATTACTTGGGAGTGAATTGGAGGGTGCCGAAAAAATTAATATTGCCTAGGACATCTGTAGGTCCTAGGTCTAAGATATAAAACTATCCATTGAGAATGCAATATTTTATATGTTCCTCTATCCCTTGAGCTTATAAGACAACCTGAGACATAATTAGTATCAATAACTGCTTGCTGATAAAAATGTAATTGCCATCCAAATTGCGGTAATAGAACATGTGGGAATTACGATGTTCTTTGTGAGACCCAATGAACTGTGGGCACATCTATTCATAGTACAGTCAGAAATAGGAGTCTCTTATACATATTACAGTTCTTCACATCTCAAGACCTAGCATAAAATCTGCATTTTTACATTTATTAACATTCATTCATTTGGATATGAACTTGCTAGAAAGAAAGTTGAAGAAGGTGCAAAAAAACGCATGAGGGAAAACTTCTAAATTGAACAAATATATGTGTTAAATTTGTTGGAAAAGATCATCATGATGAAGTATAGCCAAAGACAACCCCAAGTAAATTTTCAACTAAGCTACTGTGCAAAGATGAATTTTGAGAGTCACCGTTGGATCTAAATTCAGCAGCTTCTAGCATTTGATTGACAACAATGAATGTTTCCCATATGTGATGTCACATAGTTAAGTCCTGACCTCCCCGCAAAAGACTATGTGTGCTGTAGCACTCTTCTTTTTTAAAAATAAATATTTCTTACCCTTGAGGCCTCTCCAGACTTTCTATTTTGGGCAGTTCACACCACTTGACCCTTTCTGATTATTCTTGTCCCTCAACAGCAGACTTAAGATACAAACCGCCCTCTCTCATTATATTCCTCCTCTTTCAATCCTTATGAATGTGCCATTTACAATATTACCTTGAGTTAGCTGGATATCTCTTTGCATCTCTTATCCTAACTGCATTATGTGTGAAACTTGTTGAGACTGTAAGAATGCATTTTTAATAGGATAACAGTCTTTCCTAGTCATCCTGAGTACTCAGCATTCCCCAAAGGTGCCATGTGCTCACTCTCATATCTGGGCAGCTCTGAACATGCTCTTCTTTCTACTCATCATTCCCTATTTTATCTGCCCTGGCTAGTGAACGCTTCACATCCCTCACAACTTGGTTCAAGCATCTGTTTTCTGCAACGGCTTTCTTTCTTAATATGTCAGTGACAGCACTGGACTGCTTTGTCAACAGTCGCTGTGGTAGGCAGAACAATGCTTCTCCAAAGTCATCCAGGTCCAAATTCCAAGAACCTGTGAACGTGTCAGCTTACATGGCAAAAGGGATTTTGCAGATATGATTATATTAGGGATCACAAAATAGGGAGATTCTTCTGGATTATTAAGATGGGCCAAATGTAATCACAAGGGCCTTATAAAGCAAAGAAGTAGGCGAGAGAGAGTCAGAAATGATGGAAGCAGAGTTAGAGCAATGTACTTTGAAGATGGAGGCAGGTGCCACACCATGAACAGGAATGTTACAGTCTCTGGAAGCTGGAAAAGGCAAGGAAACAGATTCTCCCTAGAGTCTCCAAAAGGAAAGCAACACTGCCAACAGCCTGAGTTTAGCCCTGAAACATCAGGCATCTGACCTCAACAACTAAGACAATAAATATGTCTTGGCTTAAACCAAATTTTTCATAACTTGTTACAGCAGCATTAAAAAAAAAAAAAAAAAAAACAAAAGGGCCGGGTGCGGTGGATCACGCCTGTAATCCCAGCACTTTGGGAGGCCGAGGCATGCGGACCATGAGGTCAGGAGTTCGAGATCAGCCTGGCCAAGATGGTGAAACCCTGTCTTACTAAAAATAGAAAAATTAGCCGGGCATGGTGGTGTGTGCCTGTGGTCCCAGCTACTTGGGAGGCTGAGGCAGAAGAATCCCTTGAACCAGGGACGTGGAGGTTGCAGTGAGCCAACATTGTGCCATTGCACTCCAGCCTGGGTGACAGAGTGAGACTCCATCTCAAAAACAAACAAACAAAACAAACCAAACCTAAAAATAAATAAATAAATAAATAAATAAATAAATAAATAAATAAATAAATACATAAATAAATAAATAAATAAATAAATAAATAAAACACAATTGTTTTAGGGAATGAAGACCATTCTTGTGTGGTCTTTTTGTCTAGTTAAATGTCTATTTTTCTTAACTATTACTACAGGGTAAAATAAGGGCTTAATAAATTAATGATGATCAACAAATAAAGACAGGGATAATTCACTGGACAATTGTTGGAATAATAATCAGAAGTTGGATGGAACAGTGGACAGTAGACTCAGGGTCAGAAACATGAATTACAATTTTAGGTCTGCCACCTGTATGGAGATGAATCGTTTCACCTTTGAATCTAAGCTTCTTTACCTACAAAAAGAAATCAAGATATTCTTTGGTCTCCAAGGTACCTTCCAACCACAAGACTATGTGACCATATGCCAGGGAATTTTTGGAAGACATGCCTGAACTGGGTCAGGGGTTGGACTGATGGCCTCAGAGGTCTCTTCCAGCTCAAAGATTCACTGACACAGACCCAGCAGGATGCATCTTGTGTAGAAAGTATTTCTAAGACAACTGATTTTGCTGAGTCTCCTGGGAGGAGGGGAAGTCCTCTGGGAGCAAACAAAGGCACCAGTAGCTTTGGGTCAAGCCCTGCTTCAGATTCGGGCCAAAGACAACGAGAATGCCACAAAGAACATCAAAGGGCAGAATCTGGCCCTGAAACAAGAAGACGGATGGAAGGGAAGTCATGATCTGCAGTAAAACAAATAAATAACCTTTAAAATCACATCTGCAGACGCTCTAACGTTCTTAAATGCTTTCCAATAAGCTTTGCTGGTAGCTTGCCACAAAGCCTGTCCAAGAGGATTTACAACAGATGGAGGCAGGGAATACTGACCTAGGCCTGATTCTGCTACTAACCAATTGGGTGACCTTGGGATCATCATTTCACTTCACTGGGCTGCAAGCTTCTTATTTCAAAGTGAGAGGACTAAATTAGATGACTTCTGACCTCCCCTCTAGCCTCAAAATCTTACTACCTTCCAGCCCAAGCAGTAATCATGGATTCTCAAAAGCACAATGGTTAGTTTGGTATTAAGCAAGCAGTCATTTGCAGGAAAGGAAGGAAGGGAGGGAGAAACAGAGGGCTATAGGAGGTTTTTCTTCTCCTTCTTAAACAATTTCCTCATTGTTTCCTCCTGTTTATGCAAATGCTGAAAATTAACAATGACCACTATCCTTTTAAATGACCCTGCTCTAGCTAAAGTTGTGTAGATCAGGCTTTGAGCTGCTGCTATCTGTCTGTTCTTAGGCAGAACTTCAGGCGTGGGCCTCCCAAGCATGAAACCCCAATCCCAAGATAATGCTTAGAAAATGTAATCTTCCTTTGTCCTTTGCTTTCCAGTATGGGAAACCAGCAAGATGGAGCACTGAGCTATCTCCTAGATTTCCCATTTTAGGACACGTCTTGGAATAGTTTATGATGTAACTGTTTCTACCGCATTTACTTCAGACCATCTCCTATCTAAGCCAAGATTGTTAGAGCAAGAACTTTTAGTTTTTTGAGAAAGGCCCCAACAAAAATGAAAAAGGGAGATGGTTTATATTTGCCAGATGTTAAAAGGTGTTCTAAGTTTGAACTTCAGTAAGTTTATAATTTTACCATGCCCAATCCTCTAATGACTCCCCAGATGCCATATAAACACATGGCCAACTATGCCCATGGGATCATTTTTAGTTCCTAGACACCAGGATATAGTTACCAGGGAAGAATGGAGGAGAATTGTGAGGACAATAGAGTTTATTCCAAGAGCTAATTGTAAGTAATTCCATATATTTGTGGAATGCTTTAAAGTAGCGTTTTCCCAAATATGGTGTTTATACATGTGGTATTATACAATATGCAAAATAATTTTGGGTGGGATATATTGACTGTTTCACCCAAGACTGATATCTTGACTTTTCTTATGCCTTGCTGATGGGCATTCCTGCTCTCAGAGTTTAATCCCAGGAAGAAATGCTATAAAACTTAAAATGAGGAACACACATATTCCATTACCACGTTTCCTGAAAGATCTGTCACTTCCAAATTGGGGTGCTGGCTTACTATGCTGCAGTAACACCATGGCTCCATCTACATGGCAGTTTCCATTTCCTAAATCCTATTAATCATCCCTAACTTTTCAAGCATCCCCTCATCCCCAAAGCAGTTTTATATCTCCTCAAGCTCTCCCAATTTTTCAGCTTTGACCCTTATGTGATGTCCTTAAACTAAATGTTTCTTGAAACCCCTGACTCTAGTTTCTCTGTCACGGCCTCTTTCTAGCTTCAGTGCCCCATCCTACCACTCAATCAAAAGCCTCCATCCCATTCTACTCCAACCTTCCTTCTCAGATTGGAGTTCACTTCTTTCAGTGGGTCAACCTGCTGCCTTGGATCTTCCTCTCCCTTACTCATTCCGCTCATTTCATGTCAATTTCTTGAGCCAACGTAATGAAAAACTGGTCCCCAAGCCCAAGATCCATTCCTGTCTGCATTTCCTGAACACATCCATGAGCAACACTTTCTCTCTTGGGCCTTGATCGTTCCTATAGTTGGAGCCTGTGGGTTTTTTTTTTCTTTCCATGAATTTTCCTTTATAAATAAATGTACTTAACCAAAAAAGAAGTAAACTGACTTAAGACAAATATATTTACTAAATACTAAATAGCAGTGAAAGTGATATGTGGATGTGGTCAAAATTTGGATGATTGTAAATGAATGATAGCTTAATGAAGACTGTCTTAGAATTACAGAATATTCTCTTGCTTTTTAAGCTTTGTTTTTGGCTATCTTGTAATAGCAAGGAGGATGGGAATAATTAATCCACTGTTCAGACAAGAAAGCTAAAACTCAGAGTTTGTATGAATTTCTAATGCCATGCAGCTAGCAGCTGGTAGATGCAGGACTAACGTGAGAGCCTGCTGACTTCAGATCCACTGACACTCTCCATGCACATGTCCCTAAATACATTTTCTTCTTAGTTGAAGATATAGATGCCAGGCATAGACTCTAGGAAAGGGTACCTCCCAGGAGAAAATACACATAAAATAAATATAAATAGTCATCTCAGATAGTTTGAACATGTGTCAAATTAATAAGCAGTGTGATCTATAGCCAAGGAAAAGGTAGCAAATCACTGAAATGTAAATAAGGTTCCCTTATAGAATGTGGCAGAAATATGGGAGGCAAATGTAACTCCAGGAAAGTAATATAAGACTCCTACAAATTCAAATATGAGATGTTTAAAAGGATATATTGCCAAAAGATAAAAAATACAGGTCCTGAATAAAGTCAAAAGAGCTCAGGTTAAATCCCAACCCCTTCACCTACCTGCTGAGTGATGCTGGCAATAGGCCTAATATCTGTGTTTCTTTACCTTTAAGAAGGTGGCAATAACAGCACCTAGCTCCTACAGCTGCTGTGAGGATTGAGATAATTCTCCTAAGAAGAGTAGCACAGAAAATGCCCAGTTAGACATGGCAGCTTGAATCTTTGCTTTTACTCTGTTCTTTTATGCAAACCAATAAAATGATTGTAAAGGAATGAAAAAGCTATATAAACTTACAAGAACAAAGAGAACTGGAAAGGTAATGATATCAATTGTGAGATGTCAACTAAATTGTTAACTATGGGAAACAAAAGGATAGAGGTAGCCAACTGATCAGAGCAGAGCAAGTGGAAAACTAAGTCCATATTAAGGATGTCAAAAGCTAGTTAACATCAGATGATGCAGAAAAGATAATGGCTCATTGGCATCTGGTGTATTTGAAAGGGGAAAAAAATGAGAGGGTTGATTGACAATATGTGTAAGGAGGAGTTAGAACCATAGATTCACTGTCTAGTCCTAATAACCAAACAACAACTTCCTCCCCAACGCTTAGTATCTACAGAGCCTGTATCAGAGAAGACCAGAACATGGAGACACTAGGCCTATCTGAGGGTGGATATAAGAAGATATGTCAAAAATGTAAAAATTAAGTCAAAATACACATTTTGAAAAGTGCTATTTATGATTTTTCCCTAACGCTGTCATTCAGGTCTCTATTCCCCACCTGTGACACTGGAGAATTCTTCTCCATGGAGATTATCTGTCTCAGGAGGAAAACAAACATTCAGATACTATCACAATAAAATGGCAGATCCTCTTCTCATCACTCTACAGTGAGGTCAACCAGTTGACAGCCCCAATCACATACACAGCACCTCTAGGTAACTTTCCAGTGCTTCATTCTAGTCATTAGTGGAGTGCCAAAAAATCATAAAATAATTGAGGAAAATCTTGAATATATAAAACAGAGAACAAAGTAAGCATTTACAAAAGAAAAATATCCTTGGAACTGTTGTGAAAGCAAACATTAAAATGTCAAGAAAAAGGGAGGATAATTGGAATACTAAGTTGAAGAACTGTTCAGAAATTTGAAAAAAAGTTGAAGAGATAGAAAATACTGGAGAAAGGTAAGAAAATTAGACGATTCTCTGGGGGTCTAATATCTAACAAATATTAGTTCCAGGAAAAAAATGACAGAGAGATTACATGGGAGGAAATTATCTGGGAATTTTTTAAAAATATGCATAGAATCAAGATATATGGCTTTCTAGACTAAAGGGATTTAACAAGTTTCCTGCATCATGAAAAAAGAAATACCCACATCATGGGGCATCATGACAAAATTTAAAACTCCAAGAATAAAAAGATACTAAATGATGCAATAGGAAAATAAAAAATTGCCTTTAAAGCATGAAAAGTTACAATGACATTGGGCTTAACAGCAACATCAAAAACTAGAAGACAATGGAATAACATTTTCAAACACCTGAACGAAAATGTTTTCTAACCTAAAATCCCATACCCGTAGTCCAATGTGTGAGGAGATAACAAAGATATTTTTAGACACTCAATTTTCCCAAAACTGTTGTCTATCAGACAACCTTACTCAGAAAGCTGTTGGGAATCATATACCATCAAAGTAAGTCAGTTGGGAAAGAGATCTAGAAAACAGGAGATTATTCCCTAGGGGTACTGAGAGTTCACTGCTATTGCTAACCTTTGGGGTACTGCACACTCCCATGTTTATGTCTCCAAACATTTGCATAGAGTCCATTTATAAAACTCTCCTCCATTACCCAGTGTAAGTTTTGTATCTGTCTGCTGCATGACTGATATATATTTGATATGCAAAATAAATGCGTATTTAACAAAGTCTAACACAGCTAAGCAGATTGGGGGAGTGTCAATGAGTGTAGGTTTTCATGATCTCCATTGCTTTGGAGAGACTTGCTTGAACAGGAAGTATTCTGCCAGTCCATAGGGAAGACCTTCCAGGTGCTGGAAAGCCCCAGTGAGAGATTCTCTCATGCTCCTAATTACCCAGAAACTCCAGGTAGGCAATTATTCTGTACTTGTTTTTTATTACTCTAAGACAGACTCACACAAAGTTAGCAGCTTAAAATGACACCCGTTTGTTAGTTTATAGTTTACATGAGTCAGGAGTCTGGGCATGGCCTAGCTAGGTTCTGTATTTAGGGACTCACAAGGTTGAAATCATAATGTTTACCAAACTCAAGCTCATCTCATCTGGAATGACAGGTCCTCTCCCCAGCTCATTTAGTTTGTTGGTAGAATTCAGTTCCCTGTTGCTGTAGGACAGAGGTTCCCATTTCCTTGCTGGCTGTCATCTGAAGCTGCCATTCTTGGCCACTAAAAGATCATCTGTTTGTTGCCACACGGCTCCCTCTGTCTTAGCCAGCAGTGGAGAGTATCGTGTTAAGCATCTCTCATGCTTTGAGTCTCTGGCTTCATTTGTCTCTGATCTGCAGATCCATATTTAAAGAGCTCATGTAATTGCATCAGGCCCACCTGAATAATCTCCCTTTCAATGAACTCAACTGATTAGGGCCCCCAGTTACCTCTACAAAATCCTTTTTGCCGTGTATCATCATATTAACAGGGTCATTTCACACTCAACAGGAGGGGATAATAAAAGGGTGTAGGTTATTAGGAGTTGTCTTCAAACTCTGTCTACTGTACATTGCCTTTAGCAAGCCATGTTGCCTGGCTCCAACACCCAGGATCTAGGTCCCATACTGCCAGTGCCATCTTGCTGCATCGTGTAGAGGTTAGTGAATTGGCCGAGACACGTGTGGAGTTACATTGCAACTAAGCGGGTGATGATGACTGGGTTGTGGACATGGGCAATGGTTGAAGGCATGAGAAGGCCTGGACAGAGTAGGACAGAACATAGCCACTTTTTTCTTTATGGAGAACTTAGAGCAATCGTTTTCATGCATAGTCCCCCTCCCTAATACAAACTTATATAGTACCCATGATGATTCCCACCTCACAAATGAGAAAGCAGGGGCTCTATAGGATTGGGCCAATGTCCAAAATTACCCAGCAAGAATTGGTAAGCTAGGATTCAAGTGAAGATATGTAACATTCCAAAGCCCTGGCTCTCAGTGACTAAGTTCTGAGACCACCCAGATAGTTTTGTGTTATAAATTCTGCCTTCCCTTCAACAGTCCTTCATTCCCATTGGCCTGAACTTGAGCTACTTGACTGAACTTTTCCTTAGAATGAGTTCCTTCCCAGAAATGTCTAATGAATACTATTTCATGCAAATCGATCTTAGGTCCTCCAAAGATGATTGGAGAGGTATGGGATCTTCACACAGGGACACTGCTCAGCAAAGAGGCTATCATCACTTAAGACTGTCATTCATGCTCATCAATGTGACCGCACAATGAAATTAGTGTAATTTTAGCTAATACTAAAGAACCTTGAAATTTAATTAGTACATGCCACCTAATCATTGATAAATGTGTTGGACTTTTGAAATAGTTAAAATAGCTCAAATCTCCTATTATTACTTTGACAGACATTTAAGAACCAAAATAATCCATGATAAGAAACAATGCTCTATTTAAAGCTAATCGTTTTAAATTTGCAATTGTCCCAGTAGAAAAATTTGCTTAGAATTGAACTCCACATCCCAGTCCTAGAATAAAGAACCTAATGTATTCTGGAAAATTACCACAAGGCTCAAGATTCACAATAAAATCATATTGAGCAAATTGTGAGTGTGTGCAGCATTGAATCAAGTAGATGAATGCTAAATTTCTTCCTAAGTTAATCAATAAGTGGGCAACTCTTTAAAACTCTGAGAAAATACGAGATTGACTAGGTTTTCCATCTCATCGTGTCAGTTCTATCATAAGATTTTTTTGTTGTGTTTTATTTTTATTGAATAAAATGTCATACCCTTAGTAAAGACATGAGGATGCTTGTGGCTTGGCTCCTACCTAGTTCTCCAGTTTCGTCTCCTGTATTTCCTTTTTTCCATTATTCAATGAACCAATATTGGTTAACTACCTAGAATGGGCTAGAGATATAAAGACAAGCAAGACAGTCACCTGAGTGTTCCTCTTTGCTGTGCCTTTCTGGACACACCATACCTGTGGTTCCCAGAATATGCAGCTTGTTGTACACTTGTTTGCCCTTGTGTGTGCCTCCCGATTTGCTCCTCTGATTCCTCCATTCCCACCCTTCTGGTAACTTCTCAGCCTCAATATTGCTGCTTCTGTAAAGACTTTCTTGAATTCCATTCCTCCAGCTCCAGCAGCTTCCCTTCCCTGGGGATTGCCTCCTTTGTGCATGACTGTACATCAGCATTTACCATATTTCTGTAAGTGGCTTCTACTGGCCTTCAAACTCATCTTATGCCATGCTTTCCACTCAATCCATACTGGCCTCCAATCATTTCTCTAATGCACCAGGTTCTTCATGGCCTCACATCACCTACACATGCTGCTTCCCTGGCCTGGACAGTTCTTCCCTGACATTGCACTTACTCTAACTCACCTTTCAGGTCTCGGCTTAAATGTCACTGCTTCAGAAAGTCCTTCAGTAACTACCCAGTCTTACATGAGTTCCCAGTGTTATAGCTTCCATGACATCTTTTACTTAATTCACAGTACTTATCACAATTTTAATTCATTTTTGTGTTTGTCATTCATCTATTTATTCCACGAATATTTATTAAGCACATATCATGTGCCATGCACAATTCTAAAGGTGGGACATTGTGAAGCAACTATCTTCTCAGCTATGAGGAGAGATAGATAATGAACATATACACAGATAAATAAATTAAATAATTTTAAGCAATGATAAATGCAATTGAGAGGATAATACAGGGTGATATTTCTGAGAGTAACCAGGAAGAGAATACTATTTTAGTTCGGAGAAGAAGTGAGCCAGGAAGAAATGAGGGGAGCTATTCCAAGCAGACAATATCATGAGCAAAGCCCAGGGATAGGAATGAGTTTGAAATGTTCAAGGGACAAAAGAAAGTTCAGTGTTTATGGACACTGGTGAATGAGCAGGGACAGAAGAGAGAATGAGGGCATTGAAGTCAGCAATCGAGGCCAAGTCATGTCAGGTCATACAGAGCATGATCATAAGTCTGGATTTTATTCTGGGAGCAGTGAGAGATCTGTCAGATTTAAAGGAGGGGGATAGCTTATACTTTAGAAAAATTACTCTGACTGCAAGGTAAAGATTGGACTATCAAAAGTGAGTTCAGGCAATCCAGATATGAAGCTGTTTCAGAAGCTCAGGCAAGGAGAGACAGTGTCTTGGACTCTAGGTACAGCAATGGAGATGGCGAAAAGTGTTTGGATTTGGGATCTATTGGAGACGTAATTGATAAGACTTATTGATGGACTGAATGTGGGTTATAAGAAATGAGACAAATCAAAGTTTTTAGGTTTTTTGCCTGGGAAGCAGGATGGATTGTGGTCCTCTTAAATTAGGCAGAGAAGTCTGTGGAGAGGGAGATTCCTTTGAAAGACTTCAGGAGTTGGGATCATTGTCATCATTGTGGCATGTGAAATGTGATACGCCCTTTAGATTCCAAGTGAAGGTATCTACTGGGTAGTTACGTGAATGTATTTAACTTAGAATTTGAGTTTTTGCTAGATATGTAAATCTGAAAGTCACTAATACATATAGAAGGTATCTCAAGCTGTGAACTACGTGAGATCATAAGGTAAAAGGAGACAGAGAAAGGAAAGGGATTAGGACAAAGCCTTGGGATACTTTGACATGTAGACATCTATTCAATTTGGGAAAAGTCAGTATGGGCATTGAGAAGGAGCAGCCAGAAAAATATGAGAAAAACCAAGAGATTGATATACCAGAGAAATTGAGCTGTAGCTAGAAGATGACCTTATCAGGCAGGATTCTAGTAAAAGTTAGAAGACATAGTAAAACTAAGATAATTCTGGGAAGGTTTATTCATTAGAGAACTGCATGTGAAGATATGTGCAGGGCATGGGCAACCTTCAGAGATGGCACTGTAACTCTGTGCTTTGAGTGCAGTTTCTAGGGGAGTAAATACTCTGATGCTATTCTCCTGTCTTCCTCCAATCTCCTGCAGGAGCTGCTTATTTAGCAAATTCAACCTTAAACCTGAGTACATGGAAACTATTGATGCAGTGTCCAAGGTGTAGAGAGGTCAGAGTGGATCCAGAGTAGCCAAGAGATGTCCGGCACGGTGACCTAGGCTCAAGTCAAGGTCCTTATTTCTCTTGTAAGATCAAGTATACTAAAACATGTTTGAGTGCTGATGAAATTGATCCCATAGAAAGAAAAAATGTTGACAGCGCTGGGAAAAGGGGGATAGTTGTAAGAATGAAGTATTTTAAAGTGTTAGAAGAGTGAGATCCAAAGAGCAAGAACTGGCTTGTCTTAGAGAGGAGTAGAAATAGATCTTCAATTATCATGAGAAGGAATGTACAGATGGAGCTGGGGGCATAGAATCAGTGGAGGGAATTGAAGATAATGTCTATTTCATCTAATTTTTCGGTAAAGTATGAAAATAAAACATCAGCTGATGGGGAGAGGTTCTGGAGACTTAAGGAGATGAAGATATGCAATGATTATCTCAGAAAATGGAAAAGTAAATCTCCTATACAAATGTTAGATTATCTGATATCTGAGTTAGATTATCTGGTAACCAAGTGCACATGCAAAGTGAGTCCTGTGAGTAATATTGTGATATTTCAACTTCTCAGGAGCAAGCTCAGACTAAGTGATAGTTTGGATTTATCCAGTATTTATCTAGTCAAGAATGGCAAAAGGAGAGAAAGGAAAGAAAGATAAGTGGTTTTTCAAGGCATTGATCTTAATGATGGGCCATAAACTCTAAGCTGGAAGGTGAGAGAAGTGAAGATGAGAAGGGAAACATACATACAGACAAAGCTGTAGAAGGGTAAGTGGATTTGAGATAGTGATGTCAGTCTCCAGAGGGAAGATGCTGGAGTGAATAAGCTACCAGGAGAGAAGAACGCTGTATGCAAGTGGGATGTACTGAAATCAAGATTTTGGAGATGATGCAATTTCTGGAGATGACAAATCCTAGGGCATGACTATATAAGTAGGTGGCAGAGGTGGGTGGAGGAAGAAATGGTCAAAGAGCTAAAGTGCCAGAGTCATAGAGATTCCACCTTCGTGAATGCTGAATTTGCCAAGAATGATATTGGACAGAGAGAAGAGAAAGTAAGCCAGACATTCAAGTTATCAGTTAGTTGATAACAACAAAATAATTACAGACACTTACATGGAACTTAAAATATACCAAACACCATTCAGTGTGTATTACCTCATTTAATGTGTATTACCTCATTTAATTCTCACCTCTACCCTATCCTCATTCTAAAGATGAATAACCTGGGTCCCAGAGACATTAATTAACCTTTTTTACTGTCATAACTAGTAAATGGCAGAGACTGAATCCTACCTAAGCAATCTGATTTCAGGATTTATGACCTTGACCTTGAGTTTCCTCTACTGCTCTAAAAAACAAAAATAAAATAATAAATATGTAACTAAAGTCAACACTTTCCTCTATGCCAAGTTCTTTTGGGTAATAAAGTCTAATGATGGGCTTCAAAGATGCTAGGATTTTTGGAGTAGGGAAAGACAACAGAGAGAAAGGAGGTAGCATCCTCACCCCCAGGCCTTAAGTTATCTGAGGTGTGAGAGATGAAACAGTTACCAATGACAGGGGAAGCTGCTTTATCAGGGAACAGAAAGTCTTCATTTCCATCAAGGAGGTGATAGGACCAAGAAACTGGGAAACGTATGGGGGTTTATTCATGTCTTATTGTGAATTCCAGTGTGCAGAGAAAGATGGGGATAGATTCAGATTTGATTCACTATGAATTCCAGGGGTGGGGAACAGAGGTTTAGGAGGGCAGAAAGAGATGGGGATAGAGTCATATTTGAGAAGCATAGAGGCAGGTCCATTGATAAGAGATTAGATGGGAGCCTTGACCTCTGATGTGACTAAGGAGGGAGGGATGAGAAGTGTAATGGTTATGTGGTAAGTCCCAGCAGTCCAGGAGCATCAGTGATAGAAGTCTTGGGTTGGAGAGGGAGCTTTACCTGAATACTCTGAGACCTGAGGGACTTGCCATTGCTGTGATACGGTGACAACTGGCAATATGCAATAAGGTAAGGCCCCCAGGGCAATTTATCTGGTCCATAAACATATTTTATTGTTCTTTATACCCCCAGTACCCAGCAAGGTTCCCAGCACACAGTTGGTGCCTGTACTGTTTACACAGGTAGCAATGTCAACATTATCCAGCCCCCTCCATACCTCTCTCATTTCACCTTGAATTACTGTCCTCCATGCTCACCCAACTTGCAACACTGGGCTTGGTTGTATTTCCAAGCCTACCAAGCTCCTTCTCATCTGAGAGTTTATATAGTTATTAGCCCATCTACCTGGACACCCCCACCCCTACTCAGCCAGTTCCTCATATGCCTGGCTCCTTCTTATCACTCAAACCTTTGCTCAAATGCTTCCTTTTCAGAGATGACTTGCTTGGCCTCTTATCTTCAGCATCACACTGCTGTCTACCTCATCATCATATTTTATTTCTTTTAGAGCACTTATCAACAATCCCTTATGTATTTGTTTGTGTGTATGTATACTACTGGTTTCTTGTACATTTTCTGTCTGCACTAGAATGCCTGTGAAGGCAGAAGCATAATCGGTCTGCCTTATCTTCATGTCCTGACTCTTAAAATGGTAAATGCAGTAAATACTCATTTGAAAAACTGTTGAAAAATATTTTGTTTAAATATCTTCAAAGTTTTCAAGCACAACAACCACTGTATATTTTAAAAGCCCCCAGAGTTAATGAACAACCAACCCTCCGTAGCCTGGCAAGATCAGGATGTGGCTCAATATTCCCAAGACAGCTCATCACACTTCATCTTCAACTAACCGTGTGGTTTCAGTGTCCAAAGCTGAATAGCTCACAAGAGGAGTAAGCAAGTATTTGGCAGGGTCATTTGCCAAAGAGTCATTGCCCCTAATCAAAAAGCAATTAATTATGGGAATTAAGGAAAAGAAAATGGTCTTCATGTCCCTGGGCCACCTTTTCTGAATGACTCAGGCGGCCCAGGGCAAGTCAGGACATAAAAGTAAAAATAAGCCCTGTGCTCCAAAGCCACACTGAGGCTTTGACAATAAAGCTGCTGAGATGGCAGGTCACAGATAAGGAGACCTGAGTGTAGAAGATTTTAAAAAGCATGCCTTTAAAAGTAAAGGGAACAGAGGAAGAAAGTGATTTTTATAATTACAATTTAAAAATACTGATTTTAAAAAAATAACTCAGCATGGGTTAAAGAGAGATAAGATTTACAGCACTGGGAAAACCAAAGAGAATCCGTGTAAAGTGTTGTCATGGGATTAAGCAATTGAGATAAGCCCTTTCCAGCTTGAATAAAGGGTATTAGTTTGAAAGCAAAGTGGGCTTTGTCTCTGCCACTTTGTCCATTTGATTTTTATTTTCTGGTCAACTTGACCTTTGAGTCTTACTCAAGTGATTTTTGACCTAGTTGTGGCATGGGGCCTGAAGCTGTATAAAACAGTAACTTATTTGATTACATTGTTCAGCCACTATAAGATTCCTTCATTTTTTTCCCTACTTTTGAAAAGGTTTTCTCACCTCAGCTAAACAAAATTGGTCTTTTCAGTAGCTCATATTGTTTTAGTACTTTCCAAAGTTAAGAAATGAATTTAGCAATCATCCAGTTAATTCCCAACTCTCTGCCCATTTTATGGATGAGCAAAGTAAGCCCTAGAATCCTGAAGGACCTGGCTCAAGAGCACAGCTACCAGGTGGCAGGTTGCAGGACAGAACACCCAGCTGTTGAGCTAGGTAGACCCATGTTTGAATCTATCTCCATTATTCATTACCTGTATGAAGGGACCATAGCTTCTGTATCTGCAACAAGACTATTTCTTTGACTGAACCTCAGTTTCCTCATCTATAATATGGGGGAAAGTTCACGAATTCTGTAAACATTTATAATGCAGAAGCACTATCCTGCAATCTAGGGATGTAGATACAATAAAAAATAGACATGTGGAATTTACTGTTTTAATGAATTGGTAACTATGAATCTCATCAAAAGAAAGCAGAACGGAGATATTCTGAGCAGGGAGTTTGGGGGAGAAATAAGAGTGATTCCTCCTATCTGCTGCTAAGGCCATGAAGACTACACCAAGAGGAGGAGTAGGCTTGGCCAGGTCCATGTTCCAGGCCCTGTTGAAAAGGTTCTTAGCTCTCTCTCCTTCACACCTTCAGACTCTATACACAGACAACATTCTCTGTGCCTTGGTGTGTAGTATTCTAGAATAATGGCTTCTATTCAGTAGGGGTTTGACACAGACATTTTTCATGTCATAGCTCATACAGAAAATTTAGTTTTCATAGAAATGTATAGACCCACACAGGGATAGGTAAATGTTTCTGTAAAGGGCCAGATGGTAAATATTTTTGGCTGTGTGAATCATATAGTTTCTGTCACAGCTGCTCAACTCTGCCATTATAGCTAAACAGAAGCCATAGACAGTGTGGCCAAGGACAAGGATGGCTAAGTTTCCATAAAATTTGATTTACAAAAACAGGTTATGGGATGGATTTGGCCCACTGACTGTTTGCCAACCCCTGGCCTAGCAAAAAGTTAAAACTCAATAAATATTAACAGTCATTCATTAAATCAAAAACACGTTGACTGAGCACCTTCTATGTGCCAGGTACTATCCTGGGATAGAGGATATCCCAGTGATATGTTCAGTGACAGGACACAGTTCTTACCCTCATTGAGCTTACAGTCTACTTCCCAAATAAGCCGTTATAAAATACAAAGCGATATGAAGGAAACAACTGTGGTTTTGAGATAAATAACAATCGGAAACCCAGATCTTCTGATATCAAAGCGCACATTCTTATATTGCTTATAAGCTATTTGGGGATGAGAAATCTATTCCTATCATTTCATACTGATTATATTGTACTGATTAGCACAGTTCTGGGCACACATTCATCACTTCACAGAAAACATGCTGACTTTAATATCATAGAAGGGAATTTGGGTTGTAATGGAGATGGAGAACTTTGTATATGTTACTTTTTCCATCTTTACAATCTTCTTTCATGTTGTAGATGCAGTAAAAATTGCCTGGCTCATTGATGTGAGTAATATGTCATTGAGCCCAAGACCATGGGCAATACTAAAGCAACCTGTTTAAATCCCAAATCTCAAAAGGCTTTGAAAAAAAATTGTGGACTAAAAGCAGGAAATCATCCCAAGACCTTGTCTCAATGTAAATTCCCCCTAAAAAGTCAGACCTGGGGTAGAGACTTTCAGAGAGTTTATTTCGGAGAAGTGACTTCAAGAAATTGGGGGTGGGAGATGTGGAGAATGAAACAGGGAATAGACAGGTGCACTATGGAGCTAACACCACTGTGAGCATCTGGGGCTCAGTCCCACTTACAGACCCTCTGAGAAGCCTTGTAGAATGCTCTGTACAATTGCTACCTAGGGGATAGAAGAGGGGAGTATTTACCCACCTTCACTGGTCAAGGGTTATCCCAGAAGGTGCTACCTCTTCTGTATTCTCAGAGTTGCATATGCATCAGAATGACTGAGCAGGTTCCTTTAAGTACTGCATATTAGCCATGTCATAAAAGGCCCAGGGGAGAAAGCAAGACTTACAAGGTGTAGTCAAGGCTAGATGCTGTTGGTTTGACCTGCATGGTAACTGGTTATTGTAGCAATGGCTGGAGTAGAACATGTAGACCAAGAAGGTGTAAGAAGAAACACAAGAGCTGTTCAGTCCAGTATATACATTCTGCTGAACCAGTATTCAGGATATAAGAGTATTCAGGATACAGCAGTATTCAGGGATATAGAAGTGTTCAGGGGTGCATCAAATAAAGTTCTATGCTTTATTTGGAGTGAACACCCAACCATGTGTCTACCACCAGTTCTCACTTCCAAACTTCCTTCCTCAATTGAGATAATGATAATAATCCACCTTCATGTACCACATGCATAATACTTTTATGAAATCTGACTCTCACAGAAGTCTTGTGATGTAACTAAAGTCTGACTATTATTCTTCCTTTTTGCTACATAAAGAGACCAAGCTCAGACAAGTTAAGAGAATTAATTGCCTAAAGCATCATTTTCCAATAGAACGGTCTGTGATGATGAAAACTTTCTACACATTGTCCAACACAGTAGCCATTAGCCACATGTAGCCATTGGGCCCTTGAAATGTAGTTCACATGACTAAAGAACTGAATTTTTTACTTCATTCAATGTTAATTAATTCTGATTTCAGTTTTAATGGCCACATGTGGTGAGCAGACAAAGCAGTGGCAGACACTTTGACGTGTCTTTTTCATGTTGTATTCAAAATATTTTTCACTGTTGAAGTGCAATGAAAGAAATGTGTTGACTTTCTTCATATTGCATTCTTATTTATATAGTCAGTTATAAATTAAACTATTTCCTTGTTTTCTTGCTATCACCTGGTTGCTTCCCAGCATTAACTGTAATGTTAAAAGAAGGGACTTACCCAGAAATAGCACTGAATAACTAACGCAAGCTAAAGCAGCAAGAATCTTCATGGGAACAGAACAAACACAAAGGATGTCTACCCTTCCTCCCTCCACCCACTTGGGTTCTTGTTTCTAGTTTGCACCTGGACATAAGGCCATTTTGTACTTCCACACATAGAGCAAAAATGTTCTACACACCTAAATTTATAGGGTGTACCTTGTGGAACAATGCATCTAAAATACAATTTGCATAAGGTGAGACTTACATAACTTGGGGTTGAGATTTAAGACTCTATTTCAAATCTTCTGAGTTTTAAGTGTAGGACTTTTAAGCCTAGGACTTTGTATTTCATATTTTACCACTTCTTAATAAGTATGATAAGCATGTCAAATTCATGTTCATTCAATAAATGATTCACGAACTACTAACTTACACTACAATTGTTTTTAAAATATTTATGTGTTGTTTGGAGGGAAATAGGCATTTTAAATCTAAAGAAAGTAGTAGATCATCCATCCTGAATTGTTAGAGAATGAGGCAACTCATATTCATATGTTTTTCAGAATACTGAAGCTTACTTTAACCCTTAAAGAATGAGCTTTAAAATCCTATCCATTTTTTGCTGGAAATATTTCTGCAAGAAGTCTCTTACTTTCTTAAACAGAGTACTTCAGACAGTTTTATCATAAATTGACAATTTATAATTCTATAAATTTATGGGGTACAACATGATATTATAATTTATGAATATAATGTGGAATAGCTACATCTGTTATTAACTATGTTCAACACACGGTCCAATAGAACTCAAAAAATAATAAATCACATTGTTCATGTCTCACAGATTTTATACCCTTTAATCATTAATTTTCCGTTCCCCCAGCCTCTGTAACCAGCATTCTACCCTTTTTCTATGAGTTTGTTTTAGATTCTACATTAAAGTGAGAAGATGTGGTATTTGTCTTTCTGTGCCTGACTTATCCTACCTAACATCATGTTCTTCAGTACCATTCATGTTGTCCAGATGACAGAATTTTCCGTTTCAAGGCTGAATAGTATTCCACCATGTATATATGCCACATTTTATTTATCCATTCATCTATTGATGAACACTTAGCTTGATTCCATAACTTGACTCTTGTGAATAGTGTTAAATGAATATAGAGATGCAGACATCTCTTTGACACACTAATTTCAAATGTTATGGGTTAATTCCTAGAAGTAGGATTGCTGGATCATGTGATAATTCTATTTTTCATTTTTTGAGGAACCTCCAAACTGGATTTTATAATGGTTGTACTAATTTACATCTCATCAAAAGTATACAAAGTTTCCCTTTTCTATCCATCCTTAGCAACACTCGTTATCTTTGTTTTTTTTTACATAAGCCACTCTGACAAGTGTTGAGTGATATCTTGTTATGGTTTTAATTTGTCTTTCCTTTATGATTAACAATGTTGAGCATTTTTTTGAAAATATATTTGTGACCATTTGTCTTCTTTTAAGAAATGTCTATTCAGATCCCATTTTTTAATTGGGTTTTTTGTTAAGTGAGCTCCTTCCATATTTTGGATGTAGCCCCTTTTTGGATATATGGTTTACAAATATTTTCTCCCATTCTGTGGATTGTCTATGCATGCCAATAATTGTTTCCTTTAAGGTGCAGAAGTCCTTTAGTTTGATGTCATATTTTGTCTATTTTTGCTAAACTAATGTCTTACAGTTTTTTCCTATGTTTTCTTCTAGTAGTTTTAGAGTTTCTGGTCTTACATTTAAGTATTTAATCTAATTCAAGTTAATTTTTATACATGGTGTGAAAAAAGGGTCAACTTTCATTTTTCTGCATGTAGAAATTTGTTTTTTCTAGCACCATTTATTAAACTATCATTTTCTCATTGTGCACTCTTGGAACCTTTGTCAAAAATCAATTGATCATGTACGTGTGGGTTCATTTCTAGATATTTTTCTATTTCATTAGTCCATGTTTCTACTCTTTTGCCAATACCATGCTGTCTTAATTACTACAGCTTTGTAGTATAGTTTGAAATCAGATGGTGTGATACCTCCACAAACATTTTTTTTTAATCCATTCACTTATACATTCGTTTATTCTTTCAACAGATATAAAACAAATACTACCCATAGACTATGCACTGCGAAAGGGTCTGGGGCAGACCGAGTAAATAAATCCATTCTGCCCTCAAGAAACTCAGAAGTCTTGAACTAACTACCAGTGTCCTATTCAGTCATTATTATTCAGAATAGTCCAAATATTCTGGAAGCCATGTCTTTAAAAGAGTAAAAGAAACAAGTGTAATCAAGTTTAATACTATATTTTAACTCAATATATCCTAAATCTTATCCTTTCAACATGTATTCAATATTTAAAAATTGTTACAGTATTTTACATTTTTTATATTTAGTCTTCAAATTTCCATGTGCATTTTATATGTACAGAACATCTCAATTCATATCAGGCATGTTTTAAGTGCTCAATATCCACATGTGACTAGTGACTTTTCTATTGGACATTGCAATTTCAGAGCAAAACAAGTGTTGATGATTAATCACCAATTCACTACATGGAAGCAGATACTTAAATATTTCAACTTTGTATGTCTGTTAACTTCATATGTTCATATGCCATATGAATATTTTAAGTTCATATGGCTTCTCATTCTTCCCCCTCACAGGCAGCCTGATTTCCTTCATTATTGTTGCAAATTTGCTATCTCTAGCAAATGACAGTGCCTCCTGTTTATTATTATAGTCTGGTATAAGCTAGAAAAGATTGGTAGTAAAATTGCCTTGTTTTATTCAAAATAGAGTAAATGGGCTCTAAGTAGGGGATAAAAGGGGCATTTCTGTGACTAAAACATACATGTATTAATGTATAAAATTTCTAACACAGGTTTGACTTCTCAGAAGCCTCTTCTCTCTTTCAGTCTTCTTGGTCAGTGGTCCTCCTAGTGTTATCCTCAGGCCCACAGCAGCAGCAGCACCCAGGGAGTTGTTAGAAAGTCAAAGTCCTGGTCCCCACCCTAGACCCACTGAATCAGAAACTCTGTGAGTGAAGTATATAGCAATCTGTGTTTATAAGCCCTTTGGGTGATTCTGGTGCCCACTAAAGTTTGAGAACTAGTATTCTAAAATGTTCAGACTACTAGCTATATACGTGGACTTGAGATGAATAAGTGTTCCTTCACTACTTTTAAATTCGGTATTTTGATTACTTGAAAACATAAAGAAGTCTGTTTTTCTCTTTGAAACATGGTAGTAAAGTTATGTCAGTTAATATATGTACATATTACTTTCCTACTGCTGCTGTAGTGAATTATTAAAAATTTTACTGGCCTAAAACAGGAAAAAATAATTTTCTTTTAGTTCTGGAAATTAGAAGCCCCAAAGGGGTCTCACTGTGCTAAAATCAAGGAGTCAGCAGAACTGCTTTCGTTCTTGGAGGCTTTAAGGGAGAATTTATTTCCTGGTCTTGGCAACTTCTGGAGGACACCCACATTCCTTGGCTCATGGTCTCTCTAGCTTCAAAGCCAAAAACATCTGATGAAGTCACTGTCAGGTCGCAGCTCTCTGGTTCTCCTTATTCTGCTTCCCTCTTCTACTTTTAAGAGGCTTTGTGATTACATTGGACCCACCTGGCTAATCCACCTCATCTCATGTTCAACTGATTAGCAACATTAATTCCATCTGCAACCTTAATGCCGCTTTGGCATGGACTCTAACATATTTACAGGTTCCAGGAATTAGGACATGGGTATCTTTGTGGATCATTATTTAACTAGTCAGTGATATACCCTAATGCAAAATTTTTAAAATTTATTTACCCTTGCACGTTTTCGGGTTGCCATCTAGCATTTTTCACTAGAGGTGCAAAGGATGTCATTTCTTGCATTTTGCAAATCTCAATATTTACATCACTCTTAAAAATATCTACATGATTTTAAATGTAATGGCAATTTGACATAGTTTCTATCCATTTAATTTGTTTTTCTATACAGGTATAGCCTTCCTTTTTTTCCTGGCAAACATGGTCCCATTTTCTTCCCCCAGAGAATATTATATTGACATATTTTCCACACTTTAGGGTTTTTCATTGATTACTCCAACACACATCTCAACAACAAAATTATACACATACTGTACATATAATTATGCACATGCGTGTGTGTATATTCAATTTTCTGTGATCACAAAGTTTTATGAGTTTAAATTTTTTCTTCATACATATATAAATGTTAATGCAATTAATATGAACAGACAATTGCACTAAAGATATTATCCATTTTATAAATATTTTAACTTAAAAAAATAAATTTCATTAGAAAGACACCTCTTTGTTACATACGGGTGGAGAGAGAGCAAATTATGGCATCTTGATTAGATGAAGCTTTTTTAAACCGTATTTCAAATAGTCCCTCTGAAGTTTTCACATCTCAGCACAACCCTTTGTAGTATGATTCTGTGTGTAAGAGACAAGGCTTGATCTGGTAAAGTGGGACAGGGACAACAGTGAAAGCAATAAGAACATCAGGATGCCCAGTCAATGCAGAGCAACTCTTCTCACAGAATGTGCAGACTGTGCAGCAGATACAATTATAAATGCATCATACATTATTTTCTTCTTTGAGTGCAATCACAAAAAGAACGTATCAGCAATCCAATATTTATAGGGCACACATCTCTAGCAGTACTACAAATAGCATGACTGCCTGTGGGTGAGGTAATATGTTTTATGCATCCCAACTATCAATAATAAACACAAATTCCAGTCAACCATGCTAGAGGAAAGACTGAGTTAACTTCTGATTCCCTCTAAAGAAAATGACATTGAGACACCACTGTCATCTTGGCAGGGAGATCAAAAGACAGATAGCCCCAAAAAGTAGGAAAAAAGTTTTATTCAATTGTGTTTAAACGTAATTAATTAAAATATTACTATGTAGATTTTCCTGACATTAATTATATTTGTTCATTTTAATTCATTGCGCAACTTGTGATATCTTATTTTGAGTAAATATTCATTTTCACAACTAATTCTCTATTTATAATTGGTACGCCTTTTAAAAGGGAAACTATTATTTTAATTTTAAAATATAACTCAGTAAATGATTGTCAAGCCAATTTGAATGGAATTCTCTTCTTTTTCTTTTCTTTTTTTTTTTTTTTTTTTGAGACGGAGTCATGCACTGTTGCCTGCGCAATGGCATGATCTCAGCTGGGGTCACTAAAACCTCCGCCTCCTGGTTCATGCGGTTCTCCTGCCTCCACCTGCCGAGTAGCTGGGATTACAGGCACACACTGTCACGCCCAGCTAATTTTTTTTTTTCTTTTGTACTTTTAGTAGAGACTTGGGTTTCACTATGTTGGCCAGGCTGGTCTCAAACTCCTGACCTTGTGATCCGCCTGCTTTGGCTTCCCAAAGTGCTAGCATTACAGGCGTGAGCTACTGTGCCCGGCCATGGAATGCATTTAATCAAATGAAAAACAATTACTATTCATTGACTCCTGGTGTATGCCAGCAACTCTGTTTAGACTGTTTGGAAATGGTGTTTTATTTACTTCTCAAAAAAACAAGTGACCGAGTACAAGCCTTATAAATGTGTATCATTGTCCAAATTTCACTGCCAAGGAAAAGTTAAGTAGAATATTCAGTCTCACAGCCAAACAACCCAGAATTAGATACTAGAATATTTTGACAATAAGTAGTAGCAACCATCAAGTTATTATTCATACACTCAAGGGGTCAGCTCACGGTAGGCACAACATAGAGCAAAGAAAGTGGGAAAGAGAGCTCAGCATGGTTGCAGTGGCAATGGCGATGGAAATCAGGTATAACTTTCAATTGGGTGTTCAGGAAAGGCATCATCAATAGGGCAACCCTTGAGAAGAAATTCAAGAGACAAGAGGAATCAGTCATGTCAATATCTGAGGCATGAACATTGCAACAGCAAATGCAAATGTTTAAGGTATTCTGGTGTTTGATGAACAAAACAAAAGCCAGTAAATAGAAGTGGCAAACAGTGACAGCTGAAGCTGGGGTTGGGTGTGGTTTATAGCTCACAGAGGCTTTGTAAGCCTTTGTTAGGTTTTCAGCTTCTACTTTGAGCAAATTGCAAAGCTGCTGTGGGAGGATGCAGAGTTACTGATCTAACTTATATTCTCCAATGTGACTGTAGCTGCTAGGTGGAAACTAGGCTGAAAGTTGGGGAGGGTAGAGCAAGAGGAATCAGGTAGAAGGCCACTGCAGTAATCCAAACGAGGCAGTGACAGCAGCAGAGGTGGCGAGAAATGATCCAATCACAGACTTTTTTTGAAGGCAGAGCCACAGGATCTGGCGATGGTATCTGGGAAGTATGAGAGAGAAAGGTCAAAAATGACTCCAATTTTTTTTTTTCTTTTACCCTGAGCCAACTGCAAGAATGGAGTTTCCATTTTTTCTAGGGTAATTATTGTGCTAGGGTAATTATTGTGCTAATTTGGTTTTTAATTCAAATTATCTATAATTTTCATGCCAACCCAACACTGCAGGCAAGATGGCAGAAGCAAGGGTAGAAACAAAACTCTGCCTGTCTCAAAGTCCTCTGCACCACACTTAGCAGCTCCATGATCTGGAACAACTACCACTTTTAAGAAGGATTTAGCATGTGCTAAACCTTCTTACATTAATTTTTCGATTTAATCCTCAAAACAACTTGATCTGGAAAGCATTGTTTCTCTACATTTTCAGACAAGGAAAGTGAAGTAGAGAAAGGATAAGTTGTGTACAGTTACAGAGTGAGGAGGTAGCATAGCTCAGCTAGGGAAGTACTAATATGTCTTTATGACTCCAGAGCCCAAACGCCTACGCCCTTACATTAGAACACCTAAAACTTACTCGGCTGGAATTGCCTCGTCTGTACGCTGGGAATTATATCTGCCTTTTAACTCAATTATATGTAAATTACCTGGCATACCATAGACACCCAATATCAGTGTCTCTTTATCAATGTCACATACGCATGTCATGAAATGAGCACATAATGCTGATCCGCTACTCCTAATGACAAATCCAAATGTCTGAATATGTCTCTGTAATCAAAGTTTTATTTTGTTTCATTTTTTAAACCACAATTTTGAGTAAAATTCTTCTACCTCTTGATAAACAGTGAGTGGTGGCGTGTGCAGAGAGATGGAAGGAGTTACCAGTGGACGTGTTGCTTCTCCAAGACAGGGCCAAGCAGCCAGTTCAGGAAATTAGATAAACGGAAGTGGTGGCAGGGCCTAACCCTATCCACACAAGTAAAAGTCATAAGGGGTCTCAGTGGTATCATTTTTAAGAAGCTAATCAAGGACTTACAACCCCAATCTGCCCACCTTCTCTATCCTCATCTGTCAAATAATAGTTTTAGGTGACAGGATTTCTTAATCCTTTCCAGTTTTACGTATCTATGAGTGGGGAGGGAAAGAAGAGAGGGTAAAAAAAGAAGGACAAGGAAAGGAAGACGAAGGAAGGAGCTTCCTTTGATGCCTTCCAGAGATTCTGTCTATTTGCCCTGAGAATGGCTAATTGCATTTTCAGCCTTCTATGACTGATTGAGAAGACCCAGAATTTCTCCTGGTCCAAAGTTTCTCCACCTTGAAGAAAATGACTGCGAGGCCTCCAAGAGCCATTCTGGGTGTAATGATAACAAACAGAGGAGAAATTCCTTGAGAATTTGAGATGAAAGATGCAACACATGTGTAAGTACTACAGAGGTATACAAAAAATGAACTGGGCATGACGTCTGCCTGAGAGACCAGCCAAGCAGCAGTTAGCTATCCAGTGAAATATCTCCATGGGCAGGAATGCAGATGGCACCTCAGGTCCAGGAGCTGAAGTGAGCACCACTCAGTTCACAGAAAGCAACTGGAATGTGTCAGTGAAAGGCACTGGAATTACCATTCCTTCTTGAGAAGGAAAAGAGAAGAAAGAAGAAGGAGGAGGAGGAGGAGGAGGAGGAGCAGGAGGAGGAGGAGGAGGTCTTCTTCCCCTGAGGAATTCTTAGTCTCCTGGGAAAGATAGCTCTTCATGCTGATAATATGCCACATTTTCTTATGGGTGTTGATGGACATGCACAAAGTTTAAAAACATCACAAAAAGGAGAGATGATTGAGAGTAGCTGATAGAGGGTGAAAGCAGGCTTCACAGGGGAGGGGACGCCAAAACAGAGCTGTGAGCATTAAACTGAAATGTGCCAAACACAAGAGAGAATGGTGGTGCCCTGCCTGGTAGAGGGGGAAAAAAAAGAAACATGCAAGGTCAGAGGAAGGCAATCATCTGGTATAGGATGCCACTTCTTATCTTAAATGAGAAACCCATGACCTCCAGCCACCAAAGCTTCACTTCATTCATTCACAAGTCCTTTCTGGATCCATCCACTGCGAAAAGGAGCCCAAAGATAATGAATCTGTAAAATTTTCATTTTCAACCTTTAATTACATGGAATATATTGAGCTTCTAGCACATAGCTTGACATATAGTAGGTGCTCAATAAATAATATTAAATTTTTATTAATATAAAGGGAAAAATAGAGAACAACAAAAATGTTTTTGTCAGTAGTAATTTTCTTGAGGTGTTCTTTCTTAGTCAGCCATACTCTCTTGATACGGAATTTAATCCTATTCAACAAGCATTTGCCGAGTGTCAGCTGTGTTTCAGGCACTTGGGAAGAAAGGCAGAGCTGCTTCTCAGCTGGTGTGCACCAGAATGTTCTAGGAGGATTCCCTCTTGGTTGACTGGAGAGCATGATTGCCAGTTGTGAATGATGAATATCTGCCTGGGTCCAGAGAAGAATCAGATCCTGTCCTTGCTCTCAATGGTTTACAATCAGCTGGGTCAGGTGTGGATCTTTCTTAGCGCAGGCAGGTTGGAGACCAGCCCTGCCACTGAATTACTGTGTAACTAGGAACAGCCACTGAGTCACTTACAAATGAGTTTCTCCACATGCAGACAGTCAGTAATAATCTCACCTTCTCACCTCACAGGGATTACACTAGTTACTAAGCTATTGTTTCTCAGCCCCAGACCCACCCTCCTATACCCGGCTTGGACTTTGAAAACTGCCCTAGTCCTGAGCTGCCTGGCCCCCTGTTCGGTTCTGCCAAACTGGAAGGCAAGAGTCCAGAATGAAAAAAATAACTTGTTTTTGGCCGGGCACTGTGGCTCATGCCTGCAATCCCAGCATGAGGTGGGTGGATAACCTGAGGTCAGGAGTTCGAGACCAGCTTGACTAACATGGCAAAACCCCATCTCTACTAAAAATGCAAAATCAGCCAGGCATGGTGGCAGATGCCTATAATCCCAGCTATTCTGGAGGCTGCGGCAGGAGAATCACTTAAACCCTTGAGGCAGAGGCTGCAGTGAGCTGATGTTATGCCACTGCACTCCAGCCTGGGTGACAGAGTGAGACTCCACATCAAAAAAAAAAAAAAAAAAAAAGGGAAGAACTTGTTTTTGCTGCACTGTTTGCCATTACTATAAGTGTCATCCTGGAACAGTCTTCATCTAGTGGCAACAGATGATTCTAGTTTTCTGCTTTTTTTTACTCTCAGACCAGCCTCATCATGCCCATGGAGAGGTACCAGTGCCAGCTGGCAGGGCAGCACCTTCTCTTCACCAGTGGGGATCCCATCTTCATAGGGCCTCTTTTTCAAATGTCCTGAATCTGATAACTCCAATCTCTTATATTTGTAAGGTTAAAAACCGCTTCCTGCAGTAACTTCACTAATTTTTTTTTTACACCCTTTTATTCCTCTTGTATTTAGCCAATTCCCTATTGAATTTTCCATTAAGACAACTAGTGTGGTTTTTATTTTCTACACTAGAGCATGATGGATTTGCTGATGCTATGACAATCGATTCACATTTACTTCCACAAACATGTGTTCTGTCTTTGCTATGCTAAGATGCCATGCTAAGTGGTAAAGACACAAAGATGGAAAAGACAGAGAGTCTGATCTCAAGGATGCTCCTGAGCTAGAAAGACATGTACTATGCTCACTCTGTATAAAACCAATCAGGCCATACTCCAAGTTAAAATGCAAATACTGTCAACAAAGTACAGTGGCCACACAGAGGGAGCAGTGACTGATTCTAACTGAAAGAGTCTTACTGGCTGACAACAGGGCTGCTCCATGAAAGTATGAAATTTTATGGAGAAAACAGAAGAGGAGTGGGTGGAAGCACAGGAAACAGCAAGAGCCCAGAACAGTAAAATTGCTTAGAATGTCAGGGAAAGGCAGGTAGCTCAGCAGAGTAGAAACAACACTGAGGCTGTGAAGGGAGCATGTAAGAGTTGAGACAGGAAGGGGGTTATGGGTCCTTGCATGGCATGAGAAGAATTTGAACTCTTATTCTCCCAAAAGTAACAGAAAGTCATCAAAGGAATTTGATTGAAGAGTGTCATGGTCAGATCTGCCTTTCCAAAGATCACTCTCAGTATCCCAGAGAAGATAGGAAGTTGAGCTGTGAAAGGAACTCCATTGGGAGATAAAAGGACTGAAGTAGGGCATTGGAGGGGTGTGTGGAGTAAGGGGCAAATTTGAATGAGATAACATACATAAAATTACTTTGAAACATGTAGAATCTTGACAGAAAATCTAGATATTATTCTTGTTTCCCTTCATTTCTTGTCACTATGCTAACAGTAGCCCCATCCCAAGTAGGCAGGCATCCATGTCAACTTCAGGCTCTATGTCTCTCATACTTTTTTCTATTCCTCCTGGAACACATTTGCAGACATTTAAACATTTTCAAATTCTATCTTGTTCAGTCAGTCTCTTTTCTAATAATTATATTGTTATGTAGTCTGGGCATTAACTCCTTCCACAGCTCAAGCACTGTTTAGGGAAGCTTGTTGGCCAGTGCTTGTTGGATCTCCAAATGACTTCTTGGACAAGATTTGGAGCCCCACAGCATGGATCAAGATTAAGCCTGGCTCTGTCATTTACTGACCTGGAAATGTCTTGTTAATTCTCATTTTCTTAACCTGTAGAATGGGAACAAGCACCTATCTCAAAGTAAGTGATTTCCTGGGATATAACAAGGAAGTCTGTAGGAAATCTAGCATGAAGCTCAATCTACTTGAAAGCACAGTCAGAGCATTCTTTGGTAGTAAAGTCTTCTGTATTCATCACTGTATATTTATTGACTGGCTGGCTCATTCAAATTAGCATTTGCCTGTCTTGTTTTGTTTTATTTTTTTGTTTAGTCTATGTGAATGTAATGAGGGCCACTTCTGTTCTATAGTGTTCTTATAGAAGCAGAAATCCTGAAGAAAATTCCATCTCCTTACATTTCACTGCATCACCTTTTGCAGTTTCCCAAAGTCTTTCATTTTAGTGAACAGATTGGCCTTTTTTTCGGAAGCCAAGGGACTGTTATGTCCACATTACAAGAGAGAAAATTGAGACCCAAAGGCAGGGAATAATTTGAGCATGTTCACAAGGCTAAAATAATATAGTTGGGACAGGAATCAGATGTGTCCAACTATATAGTTCATTCTATACTGGACCACAGAGTGGTAGTAAGATTGCCAGGATTTGCTGTTGGGGATGGGGAAGAGTTGTTTTGAGGAAAGAGTTAGGGGTCCTGCACTCAAACTAATGAAGGACAATAGGGCAAAGTCCTGAGCCCCTCCCTAGGCCCATGGTTTGGTAGTTTATCCTCATTTAAAATCTATATCTAGATGCTTCCTTGCTTATAGCCTTCCTCTGTCATAGGGTAGTGCTTGAGCCACAGGAGATGCTTCTGCTTCACTTTCATTTTTTTTTTCCTTCCTTCTCTTTCTTTTCCTGATGCACTTCATGGAATCCACTGTCCTCGTCATCTCTACTCATCAGCTTAATTTGTTTATAAAGGTACCCACTAAGAAGGGCCTCCTCCTCATTCTTTCTCCTTTTCTATCCTTTGGTCCTATCCCTCCATGTGCCTGTGTTAGCTGCAGGGGAAAATAAATAAACCTGCCCACATTATGCACATAGGAAATTAAAATTTAACATCTTTTCTTTTTACCCATGACAAAACACTTTAATTATACTGAAGCAAGGTAAGTGCTGAAGGCAAAACCATATCGACAGAAACCAGAGCAAACACACTCTTTCCCAAGCTAGATAAAGTAGGAAACAGCTTTCCATAAAGCAAGGGCATGAGGATGGAAGACAACAAGACCCGAGTCCTAAAGCTAGTATCACCACCTCCTTCCAAATCTGTGACTTTGTACAAATAACTGTCTTGTCTCTCAGAAAAGTTTTGCTGATCCAGTTATACTGACAAACACGTTTTTTCCCTTTTAGGGATGAGACAAATTGTGTAACTGATTGTATTTCCTTTTAGCTCTATCATGAAGCTCATTGGTTTGTCTGGGGCTAAATTTAAATACATAAAATGATATCTGTGAAACCACCTTTGCAAAGATTATGGCAGTGAAAGAAATCTAACATGGCTGATTCCATTTTACTTCTAGCCTAACAGGCTAGTTGTTCTCACTCATTCCTGGGCATAGGACAACTAACCGTGGGAGCAATTTAGTTTATAGTTTAACTTGGAAGCAAGGATAATAATAGCTCTTCCCTAAAACTAACCCTTCCTTGTTCAGGAACCAAAAACCAATAAAAGGCCATGAAATTAGAATTATGAGAGAAACCCAAATTCTGCTAAGATTTAGAATAGGCATAGTTTCTATTAATCCTGCTCAGGAGTCATGTGGCCAGAGATCACAAGATTTTCAACTTCCCCAGTTGCTCCTGTAGATAACATTGTTCTTGTAGAACCTGAGATTGTTCTTTTGAGATGTTTTTCCAACTTTTGGATTCTGGCAACCGATTGACCCCATTCAGACCCATGACTCGTGACTCAAGTAGTCTTTTGGCCCCCTCCTGGAGGCAGACTAAGTGCACAACAACCATTTTCCACACCCCTATGATTTCACCCTTAACCAGTTAGCAGCATACAATCCCTATCCCCCTGCCCACCAAATTAACCGTAAAAGCCCCAGCCTCTGAGTTCTTGGGGACACCGATTTTAGTAATAACTCCAGTCCTTCCACTTGCCCAGTCTTGGATTAATTAAACTCTTTCTCTACTGCAACACCACAGTCTCAGTGAATTGGTTTTGTCTGTGCAATGGGCAAGAAGAACCTGTCAGGTGGTTACATCTGCATCATTCCCAACTTATCCTCTGTTTTTTATCTTCTCCGCATCTCTGTTTTCCATGATTCTGCCTTTTGATGTTGGTATTCATATTTTCTTTCTATTTTCATTAAGTGAACATGTATATTCATGTTATTGAATTCTTATACATGAAAACAGATTATAAGTAATCTCTTTGCACTTCCATTTTTAGACCTATAAATGTAGGTATTAGCAACTACCACATAGCATTGTTATGAGGCCAAAATGAGACAAAATATATAAAGGTTTTAGCATAGCCTTGCCTATTAAATATTAGTGTTCTCATTTCCTCTCTGAAATGGAAGCATTGGCTGCCATGTGTGGCTCACTGAAAATGTTTTCAATCAGAAATGTCAGATCTGAGGTGTGGGACTATGTAGCCAAGGCTAAAATAGTCCACAGATATGAGCATCCTCCAGCATGTCATAGCTGGGTACCAAGTCAACAGTCACCTTACAGTCTTCAGAGTTCTCTCAGCCTTCACTACAACAAGCACAATTTTATGCAGTGTTAGTGTTCAATAGTCCATGATCTTGGGCAAGTTGTTAATCTCTCTAAAGACTTGGTTCATTCATCTATAGGGCAGAAATAATAATATTATATCTCTCTCTTTAGACTTTAATGAAGATTATGTGAAATGGAACATGTAAATTGTTTATCTCATGTAGTGCTTAATGTTAGTCGTTAACTCTAAGCCCAATAATTAGTACTATTGTCATTCCTTGTACTTATATTTTGCATCACGCTATCTCATCTAATCTTTCTAAGTCAGAAAAGCAGGTATTATATTATTACCTCCATTTTGCAGATAAGGAAATTGAGGCTCAGAAATGTTTCATGACTCCACAGTTTAAAAAGTGACAGATATAAGTAGAAATTTTTGCATAAGAAGGATTTAGAGTCATCTAAAGTTATAGAATAAACTAGGGCAGTTACTTCAGGTTCAGTCCATGCCAAATTTGAGCCTTAAAACTTAAAAAAAAATTTGATTGGAAGGCCATTAGGCTGAGATGGCTCCAGTGCTTTGGGTTCTGTATTAGTCTATTCTTGTATTGCTATAAAGAAATACCTGAGACTGGGTAATTTGTAAAGAAAAGCGGTTTCATTGGCTTACAGTTCTGCAGGTTGTACAGGAAGCATAGTGGCTTCTGGGGAGGCCTCAGGAAACTGATAATCATGGCAGAAGGCAAAGGGGAAGCAGGGACAGCTTCCATGGTTGGAGCAGGAGGAAGAGACAGAGAAGGGGGAGGTGCTACAAACTTCTGTGCAACCAGATCTCATGAGAACTAATTAATTCTACAGTCCCAAGAGCAGACGATACTAAACCATTGATGAAGGATCCACCCCCATGATCCAATTACTTCCTACCAGACCTCACCTCCAATATTGGAGATTACGACTGAAAAAGCAGAACTTAAGTTTAGCTAGTCTGAAATCACCAAGCAAACTCTAACTAGAAACTTCCCACCGGATTGTACCTAAACAAGGCAAAAGGCCTGTCCGTAACCAATCAAGCAATTTCTTTACTTTGCTTTCATGTTCACTCTGCAGAAGCCCATGTTCATGCTGCTGAAGCAGAGCTCTCTGAACCTTTTCCCATGTGGAGTTCTGCCTGATTCATGCTCAAATAAACTTTGTTAAATTAATTTTGTCTAAATTTTTTAACAACATGTATAGGACTCGAGTGAAATGTCCATCACCTAGCATAGCACCAAGCTCATTTCAGGGATTTTAGAACTGCTTTTTAAAATAAATAAATAAATAAAAGCTTTATTGAAGTATAACTGATATACAAAGACCTGCACATATTTAATGAGTGATATTCATTACAATTTGATGAGTTTGGATATACGCAAAAACCATCAGCACAATTAACGTAATGGGCATGCCCATCACCTTCCAGTTTGGTTGTGTTGGCAGTAAGAACATGTCACATGAGCTCTACCCTCTTAAATTTTCTGGCGCACAACACCATATTACTAACAGTAGATAATATGTTGTATAGAAGACCTCTAGAATTTATTAATCTAGCGTAACTGAAACTTTATACTTATTGAACAACAACTCCCCATCTTCCCACTTCTTGGCAACCACTACTGTGGTCCCTGCTTCTATGATTTTGACCATTACAGACATGTCATAAAAGTGGAATCATGTAGTATTTGCTCTTCTGTGCCTGGCTTATGTCACTCTGCATAATGTCTTCCAGGTTCATCCATGTTGGCACAAATGGCAGGATTTTTTTCTTTTTAAGGCTAAACAACATTCCATTTTGTATGTATACTACGTTTTCTTTACCCATTCATCTGTTAATGGACATTTGTGTTGTTTCCATATCTTGGCTATTGCAAATAATGCTTCGATGAAGATGGTAGTGCAGAGATAAATGAAGGCTTCCATGCACAAATAGAAACAATGGGTAAATGTAGAGCCACACTTGGGAGACAAGCCTATTTTAAGCTGAGAAGAAGATTATATTCCTATCAGTTTACTCTTTCCTAGAGCTATCTGTTGTTCTCTAAAAGGCAGAGCATTGGATGGTGCTGAGATTGGCTCAGCTTGGGAGCTTTGGAGCTAAAACCGATCTGGGCTCAAATCCTGGGTTTTAGTATTGTTAATACTTTAAATCTTTGGTATTCTAAGGAGTGCCCACTACTTTCAAAAGAGATAAGTAACTTCACTATTCCATTCATGAACTTGAGGCCAGTTGAGATTTTGAGTAAAATTTAAAAAAGACTTACTCATCAAAGAATCTGAAATATTTTCTCATGAATGTAAGACAATTTTCAAGGCAAGTACTGGAGATTCACTTTATTTATGGAGAGAAACCTGTAAGTAGGGAAAACATGTGTTGTCGTACCAAGAAGGGACTAGCCCATTTTGCATCTATCTCATTCATTCATTTTATCCATTTCTATTCATCAAACCACCACATTTTTCTCTCTGTAAAAAATCTAATTTATTTCATGCAGAATGGGTTCTAATATGAGGTACCCTGTAACATCAGGGAGATATCCTAAGTATTATGTTAACTTCCATTTCTCCACATTTTTCACAGGGATACTCATATTACCTACTCCTTGGAGATTTAAAAGGTTTGTATTGCCTTATATACCCCAAAAACTCAGCATGATTTGTTCAAAATTTTACAAGTCAGCATTGAAATTTAAAAAATGGCACATCATACTCAATGATAAACTACCCCATGTGGTTTGGATAAATTAAATACTTTAAGCTTTCAGTCTCCCTAATGATTTGGAAATGAAGAAGCTGTGATTTATGACTCCAGCTGATAGGCTAGATCTGAAGTTTACACTTTGAAAAATGCCATATTTAAATTCCCCTATAAATAAAAAATAATATTGCTTTAAAAGCCCAGCCTAGGATATGTATGTAATAAATTAGAGACACTCATATTGGGTGGGGGAAATCTCCAAGACTGATGACTTTCTCCCTTGAAAAAATGCACTGAGTGAACCAGACCTAGGTCTGTGTCTATCTGCTACCACTTAATCACCAGTTATTGTCCCTTTCTGTCCAATCATTCATTTGCTCATCCTAATGACTACTGTTAGAACCACCTGCACCAGCTCAGTTGTAAAGATGATCTGATGTGGTTTTTAAGTCCAAATCAAGTATTTTTAATCAGGTAGTTTCAAAAGTCTTGATACTAATATCATTCTTTGCTGCTTGTGTTTTTTGTTTGCTTATTTGTTTATTCCAATGATATGACTGCTTTTGGCCTCTGATTTGCTTTTCCAAAAAGTAACAGAACTAAAGCAGGTAATCAACATAGTGCACATGAGCAGGGAAAACAAGGACTTGGAGAGGAGTCAGCTGACCCTCGGTCCAGTTTGGCTTCTGCTGCTTTCTACCTTGAAGTCATTCACAAATTCGTTATTCTCTCTGGGATCTTTATGTTGCAAGGGATTGGCTTATTTGACTCCTAAACTTCCTTCTTTCTCAACAACCCTATAGCCCAGTGTTTAGTGTGGAGCAGACCTAAGTTCAAATCCTTTAACAAGTTACTTTATTCCCTCTGAGTTCCAGTTTTCCCGGGTATCATGTAGGGATAAATAGCCCCACTATACAGAATTGTCATGCAGATTAAACAATAGAAAATACAATAATTTCTAGTGCATAGTAAGCACTCTAAATAATAGCTGTCATTACTATTTTTATAATTTGTATTAACAATATTTTCATTATTATGCTAGACAATAACCAGATATAAAGGGAGGAAAGGTGAATATCACAAGCTTCAGAGAGAAGATGACATCAAAGCAAGGGCCTTCTCTCACTTGTTTAATAGCCATAGCAGTCAAGCCAGCAAAGTGGCAAAAAGAATTAAGACAAATCCAAGTCTTCATGACCCTCAACGCTCACTGAAAGCTACCTAAGACCTCACGCATGTAGTCCTGAATAGTGCTTGGTGTTGGGCAAGTCACGTCACCTTGTTGAGCTCAGTTTTACGTCTACAAAATGCAGCAGTAATCTCTACTTTACATGGTGATAGTGAGCATTAAGTAAAACTGAATATTAAGCACTTTGTTTGTTACCCAGTGGACAGCAAGTGGATAAAAAAAAGTTGCCACTATTACTATTATTATCATTATTTCGATGATGATTATTGAGTTTTCTGGTACTGCTTCTCTGCCTCTGCTAAAGCCACAGACACTCAGTTCCTGGTGTTTTCAGGTTTCCTGTGAGGTCCCATCACTTCCCTCCTCATTTATTTACACCATTCCACTTGACAGGCTCCACTCCTTTGCACTTCTTCCACTTTCTTTACTTAGTTTTTACACAAGTCCTCAGCTTGCTGAGGAGGGCTCTTGTCTCATTTATGATTCATGAGACACTGAGTATACAGATGGCATTATATAAATGTTTAATAATTGCCATATGGTTTCCCCGGAAATGCTGTCACTCAACAAGGAACACATACTTAAGGCTTCTCACATGTGAAATAAAGAAAAGGCAGACCTCCACTCTCGTGCTCCCCTTCACTGCTACAGCCTCAGAAAACAAACACAAACAGTTCATCCCAGGCTTCTAGGTGTTTAGAGTCCACCAAATTTGGGAGCAGTAAAAAAGTAAATAAAAATAGATGTCAGATATTACTCTTCTGTGTTAAAGATAGACAGCTCAGTCGGTGCTACAAAATTCCAATGTCTATGTCAATTATTGTACCACAGGGCACTGTTTTAATGGGGAGTGGCCATGGGGTTTTCAATTGGATCCACTTCCATCATGATCTCATTTCTCCCAGCCGGTTTCTTAAAGGGCTTTGCAGCAGCCATTTATTTATGAGGTTCTGCACTTTGGATGGGGATGCATACGTAATAGGGAGAGACTGCACATTTGACAAATGGGAGTCATGATTGTCTGACCTGCTGACAGTTGTTGATGTGCTCTCGTGACCTGTAAATGTTGCAGCTGACTGATTACAGTAATTGATTGAGAAAACATTTGTCAATAGTCTTCTAATGAAAGAGAGCAGGGAGGAAGAGATTGCTGGAGTGCCTAGGAGTTGGGTGTTTTGCTTAACAGAAGGAGCACTGACCCATATTATAGACAATTGCAGAATTTCATATCCCCATCTATAAAATGAAAACACAATACCTCTCATCAACACTTATAAAGCACCTACTATGTGCTAGGTTAGAGATCACAAACTGGTGATATGTCAGTGGAATATAACCCTCAGACTTGATCTGTATATTCTCCACAGTTGATCTGCACCAGCCTTTTGTTAAAATCGGAAGGAAATTGCTACTACTTAAAATCAGGATATTTCACGTGAAAATCTAGATTTCTAGTATCTCAGAAAAATCACTATTTGGCAGCACTGGGCCAGAATTTCTGCAGGGCAACTGTTGTCCTGACTTGGGTGGCTGGTGGAAATCGGGGTATACTCCTAAGTGTGTCCCAATTGCTACTGCTCTATTACTTCATCCTTTAATGTTCACTGTCTTGGCCCTGTGGGATTTTGAGGCTAAGATTCCTATTTTAGGTTCTGAAGAAACAAACACACACACACAGCAAAGAATGATTTCAGGCCTTTCCTTGAGCGTACTCATGATGCTACAACTTTTTACAACAGTAAATAGCAAGTATCTAGCAAATAAGGAAAAATAGGCTTTCTGGTTTATTAAAGACTCTGCACAGTGAAACCAGCCCACATTTATCAAGATGGCTGCCATATGCAAGAAACTATTTTAATAACCTTTATGATATTCTGTCTTCGGTGGTAGCTGGTATTGCAGATAAAGGAAGACCGCATTTGTAAGTAGTGGAATCGGGCAGGGTTTTCAGTAGTGTCGTCTGATTGCTGGTGACCCAGAATGAGTCCTTCACTTCCTCGGAAATCTTATTCCTTCAGAACCAACAGAGTAGAAGGTTGAAAAGTGTGCTATAAACTATAATGCTGTATACCAGGGGCAGTAATCTATGGCCACTAGTTTTTGCAAATACAGTTTTATTGGAATACAGCTACACCCATTCAGAATATAAACTCCAGAGCAGTTATTTTCAAAGTATTATCGCCAGGCCACTTGGTTCATAAATGCCTGGGCCTTGCTACTACTATAGATTCTAAGGCTCCGCTGCAGACTTCCTAAAACAGAATCTTACAGTGGGAGAAGAATGCCAGACTCTATTTTAAGAAGAACCCCAGATTATTTCCATGAGTCCTAAAATTTGAGAGTTTCTACCCTAGAGATAGTAGTTCCCTCTTTCTGTACTATATGGCACATACAAATGTGGAAGGAGCCAGGAAATTTGTGTCCAACACAATGCGTGACAGGCATGATGAGAGCTAGTGGCATGAATTATGAATCTCCTCTTGTCAGAGAAAACCCTTCAGGCAAGAGAGACCTGAGCTGGCTTTTAATGGAGTTGAGATAACCTGGGTAACCCCAAGAGTTCGTCCTCTGGACAGCTGCCTCATGAGGGAGCTCTCAGAATCACTTCCTGCTCCAATGCCCAGACCCACACTTTGACTAATTTAGTCCAGATGGACTCCCGCCTACCATTCATTACACATGTGGGTGTTAGCCCAGTGTAACTTCAGTTCCTCTCTTATGGGTCCTCTTTTAATGGATGAGGGCATATGTGTAATGAGAACTCTGAACACGCAGAACTCATAGGGCTTAGTCATACAACTAGTTTCATTTTTTTTTTTTTTTTTTGTCCCTGACTGCCCTATTAAACCTACTAGCAAGGATAATCTTTGCCCTGCCACTGGGTGAAAATTCAGTTGTTCCAAGGCTTTTTGGATCCCTTTTATAAGTCTTGAATGTCTAATCTCCAATCATAAATCAAAATATTCAGTCTAATACATGAATGAAAACCCCTATCTATATTCAAGGATAAGACCTTCCTTTCCCCTGGTCCACCCCAACTGCTAGAGTCTATGGGTAGGCAGGTAGCCCGCACTGGGGAAGACTCACATCTCACATTCTCACGTGCCACTTTCTCCACTGACTAATCACTGTTTCTGATCCTCATTTTCATTCAGATGAGGGTAGAAGAGGTGAGAAAAATAGGTAAAGGAAACAAGAAAGTCCTTACTTTCTTATTTGTTGTACTGTTGTGAACCAGCTCCGCTCTCTCTGGACCCAAGGGTTGTAAACCCTATGGACTGAACACTTTTCAGCAGGCCAGCCTCAAAATGAACTAAATGTTTTTGCTGAATTCATCTACAAAATGAGCTACATTCCTTTGTTAAGCTCACCTACTGCAACCTCAGTTATACACGACATGGATTCACCCAGGCCCATGGATAAAGTTCTCTACCTATCCAGCACGGCCCCTGACGCACGCACCCAGGGAGTCCCAAGGGTACAAGGCAGAGGAGCTTGAGCCTAGCTCTCTCTCTCTCTTGTGTGCCCACATCTGGTCCAGAGGACACTCACACATCCTATTCACTTGATGCATTTGCTGCGTGTCAGGAGAAGGAGTCACCTCTTTCTCATGTGGCCACCAAGTAGCTCCCCAACTTCTTCCTCTTGCTCAGTAGAGTCCCCTGAAGGGAGTCAGACATCAATCCACTACTCACTCCCAAATCCTAGATACACACATTATGCTCTCTGAATGGTCTCACAGAAGCACCTCTCTCACTTGGCTTGAAGTGAGGGACAGATATCCCCAGACACGTCCTTAGAGAAGGACTCAAAGCCTGTCATCAGCTCCTCCAAGAAATTATCCCCAAATAATCTTCTCTCTGTTGGCTTCTGACCATTTTACACTCTGCATGGGATAGACTTTTTAAATTAATAAAACTGGTTTTCTGGTATCTCCTCTGAAATTTTTTCTGTGCTAATATCTAATATCTATTCAATTTTATCTTTACTAGTTGAAACTTGGAATATATTAAGCTTCAGTTATGTTATCATTATGTCACCTTCAGGATTAGCTATGAAAAAATTACTTCCATGAATAAAACATCTGAAAGAACAAAATCACCTAAGAAAATCGTACAAAATATGGCAATTAGCTCAGGCTCCCAGCTTAGGCTTAATCTCAGCAAACTTCTAGGAGAGATGCCAACATCTACAGAAAATGGGTTCCCCCATTATTTTCAGGAGGCTAGCTCTGTGGTGGGTGAAATGCTCCTCCCACAGTGATGCTGTGTTGTCTTTCTCTTAACATCCTGCACTGTGACTGTTCACTGCCATTTCCCCATAAACTGAAAATCTCTTGAAAACACACTTCTGTCTTATTCGTCTCTATTTCTCCAATGCTAGCAACGGTTCAACACTTAAGAGGACACTAAATAGATGTTAATTGAGTTAAATGGAAATATTTCTCCCTTCCCAAACTTACCTGTGATAGCACGGTCAGCCACATTGAGGGAGAAATGACTGATGGCAGCTGAAAGCACTATATATTACAGACGTATCTGTGAACATATCAAAGCATGAAGGAAACAGTTGATAGTGACTTTGAAAAGTTAGTCTTTCTTGTCTTCTAAAATCCTACCATGAGTGAGTATGCCAACAAAGAAGGCTCTTCCACCTCCTGTTACATTTTATTGTGCATGTGGTCCAGGTATATCATGATTCCTTCCAGGTGCACCCCTGGAACACATTTATAGCATGACCTAGCCAGAGATCTGCTTGAGGCACAAATTTCTTGTTTGCCACTTAGTTCTTTAAGAGCACCTCCTTCATGCTAGTGTTCTCCCTGACTTGCTCAGATTGTTGGGCTTTGCAGAGATGCACCAAAGCAAGTGGGATAAAGGAAGTCTGGGGGTCTCTTCCAAGGAAACTGAGCCATAGACTGGGAGACTGTAAGAAGCCCCAAAGAATAGAATCTATACCTGTGGACTGAGCTTCTCTTCTCCTGGAAATCAAATTGCCTTATTGTTCTGGGCACCAAGGCCTCCACTCATGCTATGCTTTTGTAGCATTTTGTTCATCCCTTGAGCAAAGCGTTTACCATGCTCTTTTATGGTGAATTCATGAATATCCGTCCTTTTGAGACTCAGAGCTCCTTGCAGGGAGGAATTTTTGTCTTGTCTTAGAAACCTGAGAACCTAAAACACATAGTTTTGTTAAATGGGTGGATGTTAATACTTGTTGGATGATAGATAGGTGGATGGATGGGTGGATGAATGGATAGATGAATTAATCTCTTGCATGTTTACCATGTGGAAATTAGAATTGTACTGTGTCTCTGGATTCTCTCAAAGCCAAACAGTGATCAGGAAGAATCTGGAAGTAATACTATTCTCTATCATTAACAGCAGCAGTAGTATCTCACAATGGCATGATATATTGAAATGTTCAAGGAAGAATTTTTATGTTGACTTTCCTTTAAGACTAGAATGCAAACTACATGTAAGAATATTTATCCATAGTGTATGAGAAAATCTCTTTTCTAACATAAAAAAGCTATTAAATTTTGTATTTAAAACATATTTAAGTGAATCGCCTGAATAGATTCTGACTAGAGTATCTGTCATGTTTTGCTACCAGCATCCAGCAGTTCTTCGTCAGATAACCATGCTCTGATTGTTTTCCAGAAAACCACCTTTCCCAACAGCCTCAGCCCACGTGCCTTGATTGAGGTATCACCATTGGCCAAAGCCACTCACAGTATTTATTCTTCCTGACCCTAATGCTCGATTTAAGGATAGATCTCTGTTCCAATCAGAGCTAGAGTAACAGTATGAGACTTTTGCTTAGACTTCTGGGAAACTCTCTTTCTGCTTACCTAAACCCGAGAGAATATAAAATCTGGTTCCTCAGCAGCTATCTTTCTACCATAAAGAGGGCAGTTTGTCTGAGAAGGAGATTACCTTAGACTAGAAAATGAACGACAGAGAGACTGGGCAATGGTAACATTATTTAAATCTCAGAATAATGCTATATCTTAACATTACTTCTGTACTATCTTTTTCTGTGTGTGCGTGTTTTATAGTTACTTATGTTTATATATGATTACTCAAATATATTTTTTCCTAAAGCTAAGTGGGTCAGGCTACTTTTTTGCATTTGCAAACCTAAGTCCTAACAGATTAATTTCTCTTTTCAAAATTAAATCATTGTATAAGTTTTTGCAACTTGTACTATACACACGGATGAAATCAACTTTACTGTTGTGGGAAGTCCATGTATGGACTCAGGTGTCTCACAAATAATAGTATGTACTTACTCATCCAGGTCCTGTGCCAGATTCTTGAAAGACACAAATTACATTCTGTATCTCAGGGTGCTCACATTTTTAATAGGAATTAGATTTGTAAACAACTGATTATAATACAATATATGTGAATAGAGTACTAATATAAGTAAAAATAGTGTAGTAAACACTTAAATGAAAAATCAGTTACTCCTGATTTTTACATAGTATTTCTATTTTATAGTCACCAAATAAGTTAGTATGGTAAGTGGGTGGATGGGCAAGAAGGAAGACCTTTTCCGTGTATTGGAAGGCTTTGCACATAGGGAGTTTTTAAATGATTCTGATACTGACATCACTACTCCAGAGCAATTTAAAGCATATTCTCTGAGGGACAGGACCCGGGCTTTAGTATTTTAGAAGCTCCAGAGGTGATTCTAATTTTCAGCCAGGGTTGCCAATCACCTTTTATAGTTGCCAACGAAAGCAGCGATGCTTAACCTTCTTGTGCATCCAAATCACCCTGGGCAGTTTATGAAAAATACTCATCCTCAGTCTCCACACTCAGACATTCTGATTCAGCTGGTCTAGGGTGGGAATCAGGTGTCAGGGGGTTTAAAAGCTCCCCAGATGACTCTAAGATTCAGCCATGATTAAAAACCACTAATTTATAAGAAACTCATCATTTTGGAAGTGCCAATGGAGTCCTATGTATCATGCTGAATACATTTATATGCCTGATTTTTCTTTGTTCTTAAAAACCTTTCAAATAGCAGCATTATACAGATAAGAAAATAGATACTCTGAAAGCAAAATAACTTGACCAATATGACCTATATAAATGACAAGAGCTAGAATTTGATCCCAGTTTTGTCTGGTTTCAAAATCCAAATTCTTTTAACCTCAGCATTCATGTATTCGTTTATTGTTAGTCAGTCTGTTTTTCTTTCAACAAGCACTTAGTGTCTTTTAATAAATGTGAGGCTTACATCCCAGGGTGCAAAGTATCTCCACAAAGCGGCCACCTACCTCCTTAGGAACACAACCATGTAGACCTATATGTGAAAGACAAATCCGTGTTTAATGAACCAGCTTTAAGCCACCCCTAGCACCTCAGGCTGCAAATACAGTTTGGTTATTCCAATCTCTTTGTTCTGGACACAACACAGTCCCAGTGGCTTCAAAGAAGGGCAGGCCATATTAATCATACTGTGGGAAGTCACTTCTACATCACTAACCCAAAAGGCAAGTGACATGAAATACACCTGGTCCTACTCTAGTCAAATAACTGCAGGGAGAGTGGCAGGTAGGGTTTTCTGCTGGAGAAGGAGCACCTGGGAGAGACAGAAGGGCAAAGCTAGTCTTGGTGTGAGAAGCAAGATTTGCCTCCTGGCTACAAGGAAATGCTCTCTTTGTCTTTCTTAGTCCCAAGAACAACCTGCCCTTTGTGATCAAACCTGCCAGCAATTTCTGCCTGAAGGACTGGAAAAGCCTGTCATCTCAGCAGACAAAGGAGGCCTCCAGCCCCAGAGGCAGTGCAGTCAGTGAAGGGGAAGAGGACAGCTACCTTTCCTTCCACTCACCTTGATGGCCTCCTGTTACAGGTGCCTCCCTGCCATTTCAGAGATGCATGCCATCCTGCCATCTGCTCTCAGAATGTTAGAATTCAGGGAATTCTATGCTTATCTTGTTGTCCGCACACCAAATCCTTAGCCCAGCTTGGAGCAATTTAATTCCAACCTACATTTTCAGCTTCATCACCTGCTGCTGCCCACAGCTTAATGACATTTTAGTGTAGTCACCGCGGGCCCCTTTCTTTTTGGCTTTCTCTCACAAAGTTTCTTTCCTGCTGCCGAAATTCTCTCCTCCCTTCCTTCTCTTGGAAAACTCTCACCTACATAGTTGTCTACCCTACTAGGAAGACTTCCTGTTGTACTGTTGAGCAGAATCACCTTTGTAATTTTTTATAAGACCAAAATTTTTTTACTTCTATAACTCTACTGATATTACACTCATCTTAGGGGCTTAGAATTAAATAATCTTTACATACTTCGTTCAGTTGTAACCTCCTCCAGAAAGTCATCCGTGAGGCCCCACTTTTCAGTCTTAGACCTCCTTCATGCTCTCATAATGCTATACTAGTAGCTCTCAAATGTTAGTGTACATAAGAATAACTTGAAGAACTTGTTAAAATGTAGGTTTTTGGGCCTCGTTCCCAGTTACTGACTTAGTAGGTCTAGCAAGAAGCCCAGGAATTTCCATTTCTATTACATTTTCAGTGATGTTGATGATGCTGGCCCAGGGATCACCCTTTGAGAACCTCTGGTCTATATTTACTCAAACATAATTCTCTCATTGTACTTACAATATGTGTGGCAAATTACTTATTTATGATTCCACCTTCCCCATTCACTACATCGGTCAATAAGGAAATTTTGGAAAAATATTAAGAATGACAAAAAGTAATTCAGAGTATACTAATTATCTATTAGCAATAAACTACCCCAAAACTTAGTTCAAAACAACAAATATTTATTATAGCATCGTCTCTGTAAGTTAGAAATCAGGAATGGTTTGATGGATGGTTCTGGTTCAAGATCTTTCACAAGGTTGTATTCAAGCTGTTGGAAAGGGCTGCAGCCTCATCTGAAAGCTCAACTGGGAAAGGAACCTCTTCCAAACTTACACTGTGGTTGTTAGCAGGGCTCAATTTTCCACTGGTGGAAACTTCAAGTCCTTCCCACATGGACCTCTCCATCAGATGGAGGACTAATGTTCTCCAAAAATGGCAGCTGGCTTTCCCAACAGCAAGTAACCCAAAAGAGACAGTGAACACCCAAGATGGAAGTCGTAGTCATTTATAACCCAATCTTAGAAGTTATAGCTTCTGCCACGTGCAGGTGGTAAAACAAACCAACCCTAGTTCAGTGAAAGACGGGACTACACGAGGGTAAGACCATGAATGCTGGCTATCACACAGGGTAGTCATAGAGAATAGAGATGACCTTTTTGTGTAGGGTGTCTAGGGAAAACTTTTTGGGGAGATGCTATGAAAACCAAAACCTGAATGAACAGAGATAGTGAACTGTATAAAGACTTAGAAGTAGGGAGTTCCAGGAAGAGGAAAAGCAAAGGCTCTAAGGTAGAAACGAACTTGGTATATTTGAAGAAGAGAAAGTGGACTGGTAGAAGAGCCAGCAAGGGGCTGGAGGGGTAGCTGTTAATATTAATATCAAAAACTTTTTAATTATACTTTAAGTTCTGGAATACATGTGCAGAATGTGTAGGTTTGTTACATAGGTATATACGTGCCATGGTGCTTTGCTGCACTCATCAACCCATCATCTACATTAGGTATTTCTCCTAATGCTATCCCTCCCCTTGCCCCGCACCCAACAACAGGGCCCAGTGTGTGATGTTCCCCTCCCTGTGTCCATGTGTTCTCATTGTTAAACTCCCACTTATGAGTGAGAACATACAGTGTTTGGTTTTCTGTTCCTGTGTTAGTTTGCTGAGAATGATGGTTTCCAGCTTCATCCATGTCCCTGCAAAGGACATGAACTCATCCTTTCTTTATGGTTGCATAGTATTCCATGGTGTATAGGTACCACGTTTTCTTTATCCAGTCTATCATTGATGGGCATTTGGGTTGCTTCCAAGTCTTTGCTATTGTGGATAGTGCTGCAAGAAACATATGTGTGCATGTGTCTTTAAAGTAGAATGATGTATAATCCTTTGGGTATATACTCAGTAATGGGATTGTTGGGTCAAATGGTATTTCTGGTTCTAGACCCTTGAGGAATTGCCACACTGTCTTCCATAATGGTTGAACTAATTTACACTCCCACCAACAGTGTAAAAGTGTTCCTGTTTCTCCACATCCTCTCCAGCATCTGTTGTTTCCTGACTTTTTAATGATCGCCATTCTAACTGGTGTGAGATGGTATTGCACTATGGTTTTGATTTGCATTTCTCTAATGACCGGTGATGATGAGCTTTTTTTCATATGTTTGTTGGCAGCATAAATGTCTTCCCATCAAAAACATTTTTAAAGCATCTACTATGATCAGGGTCTTATCAGCTGTATAAATAAGGAAAAATACATCATTTCTAACTTCAAGGAACTGACCTTCCAGTTGAAGAAACATTTCAATGCTTTTTAATTAGTGCAATCAGAAAGTCTAGATAATTTAGCTTCAATACATTCCCATTACCACACCCACATTTTTTATTGTATGAGTTTCAATTACGTTTAATCAATTCAGGAGCAAGAGTTTGAGAAAAAAAAAAAGTACCAATTAGTTGAGTGAAGCCAAGACTAGGCCTTATATTTGTCAAATTTAATGAGCCAGCACCCTTCCAATCTTGGAGAATATGCAACATGGAATCTTGAAAAAGCTGGAAGAGGCTTCGGAGATCATTCCATCCTTCTCTCTTCATCTCCAGCTTGATTTCTGGAGAAGAAACGGAAACCAGTGAGCTACAGAAACCAACCTAAGATCTCAAAGATTGCTGGACAGTCCTCTATCCACTAATTGGGTTAATAAGCTTAATGAAAACCCGTCCCATGCAAGGTGCTCAGGGTAGCAGAGGAACAAGTAAACTCCCACCTCAGGATTTCTAGGTCAGCCTGTGTTCCACAGCAGAGATAATCCAGAAGCTGCCTTAGGTGTGGGGCGGAGCAGAGAAAGGGGAAGAAAGAGGCTAGGACGCAGTCTTCGGGCTGTCCTCTGCTAAACCACAGCAGAGATACTTTCATCTACTTTATATGTAGGAGTTTATAAATGTCTCTGCTGAAAGAAGATTGAAAGCCACTTTATAACACCATTCTTTTTTCTTTGATAGTTATGCCTAGAGGTCAGCAAACTTCATCTCCTGAACCCAGTCTAGCCCAATGCTTTTATGTATATGACCTGTGAGCCAGAAATGGCTTTTGCATTTTCAAATGGTCAACAAAAAAAATCAAAAGATAAATAATATTTTGTCACACATCAAAAAGTAGATGAAATTCAAATCTCAGTGTCCATAAAGTTTAGAACACAGCCACACCCCTTTATTTAAATATCATCTCGGGTTGCTTTTGTGCTGCTGTTGCAGAGCTGGGTAGTTGTGACAGACCTTCTGGCCTGCAACCTAAAATATTTACTATGTGACCTTTACAGAAAAGCCTGCCGACCCCTGGTATAGCCAAGGGTCCAAAAGATGCCTAAATCCCTCCTTCACATCTTCCTTCTCTTTTTATTCCTCCTGCTTCCCAGCAAAACTTCATTATATGTTGGTATTCCGAATATAGTTTACTGGAATCCACAAGTCTGCCTTTGATGCTAGTGTATTTTGGGGACACTTAACACTAGGGTTTTCAGCTTCCTGATTCAAACCACCCATACCCCATCTGCTCTTTCTAATAACATCCTGTAGTCAGCATTGCAGAAAGAGTTTGAGTGATTACCTCCCTACTCTTATCCCCCAGTCAATGAAGCATCTGCTAATGATATAAGCTGTTCTTTCCTGTCCCTGTGGTCCATAAAGCCTGGGTTACAGAAAGAACGGAGCTGAAGTTCATAGACAACTCCACCACCCACAGCTACTTGAGCTCCTAAATATCTCACTAGAAAGGGAGATATGTGAAGAGGAGTCTGGGAGACATGTTGCTTATTCTTGTTGAAGGTGTTGATTGCTGGCAAAAGGTTCATTGCCAGAGATAACCTAGGTCTGAGGAAGCAGAGGCCAATAGTTTTTACATGCATCAGAGGGTTAGACAATAAGATGCAGTGTAAAGGTGTTTGTTCTCACTGCTAAGCAAAGACAGGCAAGTTAAGACAATTAAACTATTCTTTTCTACCCACTAAAATAATTTTAGAGAAAATTTAAAATTACAAAGCTCAGTGCTAGTAAGACTGTAGGGAAAAAGAAACACACACACATTGGAAAAATCATTTTGGAGACCAAACTAGTAAAATAAACAAAGAGCCAATATAATCATGCCCTTTGACAAAGGAATTCTCCTGGCTTCATCTGAAGGCATCAATTAAAAACAACAACAACAACAACAACAACGACAAAAAAAAAAAAAAAATGAAAAACTTGTACAAATAAATTCATTGCAAGATATTTACAGTGTGTTATTTAAAGTACTAAAAAGTTCCCAAAGTCTAAATGTTTGATAATACATTTTGATGTATTAAGTTATGGTAAATGAACCCAAAGGAAATACCTTATAGTCATTAAAATGACCATGTTGTAACATACAAATTCCTTTAAAAATAATATGAAAGTAGAAAGGTAGAACAGACTACATTGTATATATGCTGCAATTAATGTAAAAGTATGCCTGCATCTGACTAAAAATGAGATAGAAAGTTTCTGACAGTTCTTTTCTGTTAGCCATGGGGAGAATATGGGTGAATATTCTTCTATTTTAACTTTCACGAAAGTTGTTGTAATAAGTAAAAGGCTTTGATTTACTTAAAAGCATATATTTTAATAAGAGAAGAAAAAAGAAGAACGAGTCTTCTTTATAACATTACTTTTAGGGACACTGAGAAGGAGCATTACATTTGAGAGAGCTGGCTCATAACCCACGGGAGGTACCTCTCAGGACCGTGATGCAGGGATCCAAGAGGGAAGGAAGCTGTGCTCTGCCCACGAAGTCTGGTAATCGTGACATCAATAGAGACGGATGCTTCTGATGGGAGGCAGAGACAGGGCCACTGAGAAAGTGACTCAGCAGGGCCAGATGGTATTTATTCAAGAGCTCATTTATTTGGATCAACTAACGTATGAAATAGCAGGGATTCTGACAAGGACATGCGATACCTCATTTCCTTGAAGATTAAGAAGCTGCAAAGGAAGTATCCATCCTCCAAAGAGAGCCTCAGGAAGACAGAATGAGATTCAGAGGTGGCCAAGCACTGAGCGGAGCCCAACTTCCATGAGACTGACAAAGACAGAAGAGTTTGCCTGGAGTTACAGGTTGAACTGTGTCTCCCACCTCCGCCCTCCCCTCCCCAAAAGATGCGTTGAAATCTTAACCCTTAATACTTTAGAATGTGACCTTATTTGGAAATAAGGTCATTGCAAATGTAATGAATTTAGTGAGGTTGGACTGGTGTGGGCCCCTAACCCAATACAACTGGTCTCCTTATAGGAAGAGGAGAGCACACAGAGACACACACACAGGGAGAGCAACACATGAAGACACATATAAAGGGAGTGTCCTGTGAGAGAGAGGCACAGATGGAGTGATGCATCTACAAGCCAAGGAACGTCAAAGATTGCTGGCCATTACCAGAAGCTAAGAAGGGTCAAAGAAGGATTTCCCTATAGGTTTCAGAAGGAGTATGACCCTGTTGAGTGCCTGATTCCACACTTTCAGTCTCCAGAACTATGAAGCAATACAATTTCTGTTGTTTTAAGCCATCTAGTTTGTAGTGTGGTTTAAAGATGCCCCAGCTAGGAAACAAGTATACCCTGAAAGCCCCTGTGGTCAGCTGAGTGAGTCTGAGCCAGTTGCTTTTCCTTGCTTACCTTTTGGATGGCTACAGCTGGTTGCAACTTGGGTCTTACTGATACAGAGACCAAGTAGAAATAACCTAGCAATTGGATACCCAGCTTAGGCCCAAAGGAAGGTACACAAAGCAGAAGTGTGGGTTCTGAGCCAGGTACCTTCTCCCCACACAGTATGTAAGCATTTAATAGTGGGAGGACAGGAGTAAAATGGGGGAACCATGGGAAGGCAAAAGTGGTGCCCAGATAGTAATATGTAGTGTATAGTATGTATACGTATAGTGAGTAAGCACCTGGATTCAGAGTTCTAATTTCAGTTACACCACCTAACTAGCAGTGATCCTTTAAGTTCCTTAACCTCCCTGTGGCTCAGTTGTCTTATCTGTAAAATTGGAGTAATAGTAGTTCCTCACAGGGCTATGGTGAGGGGTAAGTGACTTAATACCTATAACTGGCATAGAACTGAGCCCAGTGCATAGTGTGTTAATGGTAAACATCACCTCTACCTTTCCATGTATGCCTTTACAGTTATTCTGTCAACTATTCTATGATGCCAATTTTATTAAGTTATGAATAGATAGAGAAACTCAGGCTTAAGAGGTTAAAGGAAATAGGTTAAAGAACATACACAAAATAAAGCAGCTTGGCAATTGGAGACTCAAACTCTGGCAAGAAGGAGCAATGGAGGACAAAGCAGGAATGTGAGATGAAAGTCAGGAACTTTCTGGTAAGCAGGTCAAACTGGAAGCCAGATTACCTAGCGCCACGGTGCATCCTTTCTTCAGCTCTTCACTGTCCTGATGTCCTAAGTTCTGGTTGATCTGCCATCAATTTGTTGCGTAGCCTTCAGTAAGTCACTTGCATTTCTTAACTTACATCAATGTTTCTTAACCTCAGCACTGTTGATATTTCAGATCAGATCATTCTTTATTGTAGGAAGGTGTCATTTGTATTGTAGAAGATTTAGTAGCATTGCTGGCCCTTGTGCACTAGATACCAGTAGCATCTTTCCCACATGATAATAAAAAATGTCCCCAGACACTGTACCAAATATCCCCTGGAAGGGAAAATTGTCCCAAGCTGAAAATTATTGACCTACATGATAGGATTAAGGTACCTGTGAAACTGCCTAATTGAGCCATTCTGAGAAGCAAATTTGATAAATATGCTTTTACTCTTTAAAAAAAAGTATTGCTAATATAGATATTGTAAGACAAATAAAATATTATTTGTTAGATGTCACTTACCACATGCAAAAAAAAAAAAAAAAAAAAAAAAGGTAACAGTGCTCTCCTTTCAAAAAAATTACAACCAAGGAGGGAAAGAAAGAAAAGTATGAAGGCAATGAGCATTGTTGAGGTCAAAAGGCCTAGGAAGAAATTACCCTCAATTGAGTCAATAAGGGGATTTTATAAAGGGAATAGGACATGAGCCACTTATTGAAGGATGAGAACAATTTCTGCAGACAGAGATGAAATCTCCCTTAGAGAGAGGGAGATGCATACAGAGTCATCACACAGCAGGAGCCAAGAGAGAAATCAACAAGAGACTAAGCTGATGAGGACTCCTGAAATAACTTTGTTTTTTCCTCTTCCTAGCACTTTCACAAACCCAATCATCCTCGTCCTTCAAGGCTCAGTTCAGATGCTACCTCCTCCAATAAGACTTTTCTGAACTCCCAAATTTGGCAAGATACTGCTTTGCGTTGTTCCTCTTTGCTCCCAGTAGTAACCCCCATTAGTTTCTCTTATGGGGCTGCCATTGGCAGTAGGGTGGGTTGGTCCTTCACTGAGTAATTGAATAGGATTGTTTTATGCATTGTAGAACGTTTAGTATTCTTCACTTTCACTCCCTAAATATCAATGATATTCCTTATCACTGTGATGACCAAAAATCTCCATGACACTATCCCAAATATCTCTAAGTAGCAATAAAAACCACATTGCAGTTAAAACGGCATCTCAATACTTCATACATTTTACCTGAAACCACGAGCCTGTCTCCTCCTGTGGAGACTAAGCCCTTCGAGGACAAACTGTTGATCTCAATCATATCTGCATCACTAGGACCTACTCCAGTTCCTACTTTACAGCTGATATTTGATAAACATTCAGTGATCTATCAAAGCCTAGATTTTATCTAGGGGGAAACTGTAAATTCAGAATTGGAAGACAAATAGGGGCCAGATTGTAAACAACTTTGAATATGCTGAGAAACATGAGTTTTATTCTATTAGGTGAAATCATATGAAGTTATCATTTTTATAAGTCAAAATGGTCAATTTTCAGGAACTGCATATAACCTTTCCTAATGTAAGCCAGTATAATTTTTTAAAAATTGGAATATTTTTTCTGGCTTAAATACCTACCTTTGATCTGATCCTAACTGAGCACCAATATTCATGCAATAATAGATCATATGCAGTAATTTTTTAATTAAAACATTAAAATAATTTTGGTCCTTCACAATTAATGATCATTTACTCACCGCCTAACATTATATTATGAGCTACAAGTAGAGACAGGCACTGCTGTAGGAAACTGTGCTCTAAGCAACTGGGATGGATCCACTGCAGTCTGAGGATAATACTGGTAATAATGAAATAAGGGTGGGGAGCGTTTGTAAAAGAAGGGCAAGAAGAGAGGAGGAAGAAACTATAGAGAACAAGGAAAATGTGGAAAAGAAAGAGAAAGAAAAATAACAGAGTAGGAAGAGAAAAGGGAAGAAACAGCAGGAAGAAAAGAAAAGGCAGTAGGAGATGATTACTATGAGCTCAAATTTGTTTCTCCCTTTGTTTCCAAGTTCCACTCCAATGCTGCAGTACAATCAGCTCAGAGCCTGATTACCATGGCTGACATAGCATAGCGCCTGCTTATTTTTAGATGAAATTAATCATTTTCATGTGTTATTTTTGGTTTAGATAATAGCTTGAGTACACAGCAGCTTCTTCATTAGCTGCCAACAAGAATGTAAACAAGGTTGCATCTCTCCTTGGCAGGTTCTATATTCAGCTCTGCCATGAAGAAGCTGCGTTCCTGCAGAAACTGAGAAAGCTGCTTCTCCTGCAGCCTGTGAGAGATTGCAGAGCGGGGCTTAAGCAGTCCTAAGAGTAGCTGGATGAAAGGGAGCTGGAACTGCTTTGATTCCAATGCTTCTTTGTTCAGTTTCTTTTAAGTCAGGAACTATTTGTCAGTATTATTGGCATTTGCACTGGATCGTCCTTTGTTGGGGCCGGGAACACTTTCCTGCAGGTGTTTAGTGGCCTTTAGCCAATAGATGCCAATAACGTCCCTACCCTCACCCAAAAATGTCTCCAGACATGGCCACATGTCCCCTGCGGAGACACTCCAAGACACCCCCAGTTGAGAGACACTGATTTAAATCAATAAAATGAAACCATAATCGAGTAACCCAAATTATGGTGGAACAGACTCCCAACCACTTTACTGCAGAAATTAAAATTTCCAGGGCTGTCTTGTATATGTGAAAGAACAGAATGCTCATATTTGCCTCCTCCTGCCTCTGGGTTGCTACTGGGGATCCTTGAGAGACAACTGCTCCAGTGGGCACAGACTCCAAGCGTTCCACTGGTGGCTACTGCTGCTACTACCCTGTCTGACCTTGGAGGACTCCTCAGCTCACTCCTCCCTTGCTTCATACCAAGCATGCACAATGTCTTCCTATTTAACTCCACACAGCCGAAGAGAGAACCAAATGTAATTGTTTCTTAAGTTTTTTTTTTAAAGGCTCAGGGACACTAACAATAGGATAACCATGATCCCTGCTCTGGCCTTCCCTGGCAAATGCTGGAATGGCTTGTCATCGCACTCCTAGCTTCTCTCAATGGGGCCAGACATAGCATGCTCTTCCCACTGAAATCTCTCTAGTTAAATCCACTGCATTTAAATGCAGCCAAACTGTGACTCCTCCTTGTACCCGATACCCACAAAAGAAGGCATTCCTCTCAGAGTCCAGAATCACACTCACTTCCCAAGTCCTCACTTGCCACTCCAGGAGTCACCTACTCCCAAGATGACTGCAAATTGGAATACACATGAATCTCTGCTCTTACGCACAGGAGTGTACCTCAATGCTGCATTTTCAGAAAGATAATCACCCAATAGGCTGACGTTAGTGCCCCCCCCGAGTCTGGGCACATGGGACACAAACTATTCAGAAAAAGTCCATTTTTCCTTAGTTTCTCCTCATCAAGTTCAAAGGGAAACATCTGAAGATAACTCTACAAGCAAATGATCATATTAAAACATGAAGAAGTTTCACTGAAACCTAGAGAAAAGGAAGAAACCAAGGCCAAGACAGGAAAGAAGAATTGGTGGCAGATGTGAGACATTAGGAGGAATAACAAAAAGTGACCAGAAGTCAGCCAGATAAAGTTCACAGGGAGCTGGGCAGGAGGGGAACCATGAGGTGATTTTCAAAGCAAATGTACCCCATGGTGGAAAACAGTTTTGGGAGGCCGAGGCGGGCAGATCACGAGGTCAGGAGATCGAGACCATCCTGGCTAGCATGGTGAAACCCCGTCTCTACTAAAAATACAAGAAATTAACCAGGCATGCTGGTGGGCGCCTGTAGTCCCAGGTACTCGGGAGGCTGAGGCAGGAGAATCGCTTGAACCCAGGAGGTGGAGCTTGCAGTGAGTCAAGATCTCGCCACTGCACTCCAGCCTGGGCAACACAGCAAGACTCTGTCTCAAAAAAAAAAAAAAAAAGAAAAATGAAAAAAGAAAGATACGGAGATACATACAGATTTTCAAGGATGTAAAGATTGAACAATGCTGAGAGATCAGATTTGGGCCAGGTCAGAGTCTGATCTAAGAAATCTAAAGGAGACCAGGATCTGATGACTTGATTTTAGAAGATGATCCCAAGGTTCCTGGCTGTGCTGCCCTACGATGGTCCCTCTGACAGCTGGCTACTACAGAAATGTGCCAGCCACACTACCCTTTAAAAATAAGTACCAGCTCCCATTTTCTGTTAAAAAGTTACTCTTAATTTTCCAACGATAGGGCTGGAAAAAAGAACATTTTTTCTTGTATTGATTAGGCCAGAGTGAAATGAGAGCTTACTATGAGCACTAAAGGTGAAGGCTGGCTGGCATCACCCTGATCCCCAGGCAGCTTGTTCCCTTGGGACACCTCTTCAATGACCCCGGGGGTGATTTTAGGATCTACACTCGCCCCTGACTTAGAGACACAAATGCACACACACTCAGGCATTCAGGCTAAGTGTTATAGACTAAGGGTTTGTGTTTCCCTAAAATTCATATGTTGAAATCCTAACCTTCAAAGTGATGGTGTTAGGAGATGAGGCCTTTGGAAGGCGATTGGGTCATGAGGCTGGAGCTCTCATGAATGGTATTAATGCCCCTATAAAAGAGGCCCCATGAGAGCGCTCTAGCTCTCCGCCCTGTGAAGACAGTGAGAAGTCATCAATCTGCAACCGGAAAGGGTCCCTTGCCAGAACTCGCTCATGTTGGTACCCTGATCTTGGATTATCAGCCTCCATAACTGTGACAAATAAAAGTTTATTGTTTAAGCCACACAACTGATGGTAATTTGTTATATCAGCCCAAAACGACTAAAACACCAAGTCAAGGAATTTCTACTTTCCCAGACCAGTTTAGACTACTAGTTTCCACCTTCTCTGTCCAGTACTGAACGTGAATAAAATATCAAGGGGGAGACAGCTGCTGATTTTCCTTTGCAACACTTATCCAATGCTGACGCTGCTGTCTCCTCTTAGCCACAGCCTTGTGGTTGGTGGTGGTTTTCAGATAGAATTTCCTTATCCAAATCCAAATATCAGATACTGATTATCACAGCTTTAAATAGAATCTAAAAGAAAAGTCAGATTGGACTATCCCAGTAAACTTGTCAGTAGAAATAGCGACTCTCACATACTTAAGGCATTCCCTGCAGAAGTAATGGATCATTAGGTTGGGAAGGATGGCTGTTTCTACATGTGCTAGGAGTTTCTTCTTCATGGGATGGGCTGTTATCAAGATTCTTTAAGTTTCAAACAATAGAAACCTAACTATAATTAGTTTATGCAAAAAAACAGGAACTTACTGGTTCCTCTAAAACACAAAATGTGGGGAGATGGGTCTAAGCTGTATGATGGGTTTCTGCCAGAGCAAAAAACCTATCAGGGCTTTCTGTCGTTTCATCTCTCAGCTATGCTTCTATCGATGTGCTGACTTCATCACCTTCTATTGAGATATGCATCTTCCATGCAACACGGACCATGCCAGATGCTGATCTAGAAGCACATTCTAAGGTGGAGATGAACACACTGCCTCCTTCAGTTCCTGTTTGAAACCATAGAGAGAGATGCTGATTGGCCTGGCTTAGGCCATGTGCTCATCCCTGGACAAATCAGAAAAGCGCAGAGTGTGGGGCATTATAATTGGACCAGGCTGAATGGAGCCGTTTAGATCTACAGTGAGAAAGGCAGAAACAATCCTTACCTATCTGTATATATGACCAGTTCCCGCTCCTATCTAAGCCAGGACCGTATCATCTCTCATATACTCAAACGTTTTGCATTTCGAATGATCTCATAGGTTTCATACCAATCGTTCCTCCCTTTTATTGGTGTATATATAGGTGCATGTGTCTGAATGTTGGAAAGGCAGGGGAAAAAACTCAGTATCTCCTACTACAGATAGGATCAATAAAGCTCCTTTAAATCTACCGAAATTTTCAAAAGTTTCAAAGTAGTTTTCTAACTTTTCTAATTTCGTGTTACATAATTTTTACCTATCTGTTAAATCAGCGATTTCTCCTCTAATTAAAAGATACATATGCTGATATATAAATATATCCTTCTATCTTAAAAGAAAAAAAAAAAAAAAAACAACTTCCTTAACCTCATGTCCCCCTCCAACAACTGCCTTAGTTTTTTCTCTTTACTGACAAATTTATTGAGGGTTGACTCTGCTGTCTGTTTCCAACTCTTCACCTCTCTTTCTCTCTTTAACCTGATTTTATCAGATTTTGTCTCCACCACATCAATAAAACTACTTTTGTGAAGCTCATCAACATCCTCCATCTGGCCCAATCCGATGGGCCCCAGTTTACTGACTTCTAAGCCTCATTTGACAATTGCGCACACCTCCCTTTCTGAAACATTTTTTTCATTTGGCTCTGTGACCACACATTCTCCTAGTTCTGCTTTTGCCTGCCTGGCTACTCCTTCTGAATCTCCTTTGCTGGGTCCTCCTCTTGTTCACAACTTTTAAATGTAGTAATGTGCTTGGCTTATACGCACTGTGCACTCTCTCTGGGGAAACAATCAATGGCTTTAAATCAAATCTGTGTGCTGACTACTCTAGTTGGGAACTCTCCCTTGATTATCAGGCTTGTGTTTCCAGCTGTTTATTGAACGCCTTCATTAGCATGCCTAGTGATCTTAAATTTACCAAGGCCAGAGCAGAACTTTCCCACTTCCACTTCACATTTACTTCTCTCCAATCTACTTTATCTCCTTTAATAATAGTGCTATTCACTCAGTTGCCCAGGCTATAAAACTAGGAATCATCCTTAATTCTTCCTAACACTTCACTTCACATTCAAACCATCAGCAAATACTATTGATTCTGCCTCCAAGATATATTCTGAGTAGCATCATTTTTGGCAACCTCCACTGCTACCAGATGGTGCATGTTATCACCAAATTTCTCCTGGACCACTGCAAGAGCCTCCTAGCCATCTCCCTGCTTCACCTCTTGCTCCTTGACAGTTCATTCTACACCCAGCCACAAGAGTGATCTGGAAACGCATTCAAATCATATTTCTCTCTTGCTTAAAATTGAACAATCTCTCCTCGATATATTCTGAATTACATTTCTACGTGCTCTTATTCCCCTTTACTTCTCCATCCTTTCCTCTCCTGTTGTCCTTATTAAAATGTGCCAACCACACTGGCATTTTTTCTGTTCCTCCTCCATACCAAGCTTATTCCCTTTTCGGGACCTGTATTTTGTTTATTCTTTTTTAAAAGTGCGTCCTATACCGCAGTTATTTACACAGCTGTCTTTTTTGCCATTCAAATGTCGCTTCTTAGGGAACCCTTCTTCAGCAATCCTTTGTACAACCGGCACACTTAGCTGGTACCTCAGAAAATCTTTATCCCGTAATCATATTTTATTTCCTTTGTAGCACTATTTTAAATGACACCATTTATTTTTTTAAATATATTTGTGCGTTTCATCTTCCCCCCACTGGAGTGTGAACAGGTACCATATATGTCTTATTCCATTGATTTCAGCTCATTTGCCTGTGTGTCCACAATTCTTTGATCAATATCTGGCAATAGTAAATTCTAAATAATATGAAAGAATAAACTTGTGTCTCCCATTGCCCTTTTCATAGTAGATGTACAATAAGTTGTTAAGAAATAGTTGGATAGATAGGATGGTGGGTGGAAGAGTGGCTGGCTGGCTGGTTATGTGGACAGAGATAAATATGCAAAATCAACCAATTTAATATATCCCCATTACTTGCAAATATAGGATAGTGAGCAGGTTCTTTAAGTAATCTATAGCCGCATTGACAACCAGCCCAAGATGTCGTAGCTTAGAAAAGTAGTTGATTCTGTCTCATAATTCCAGAAGTTCATTGGGTGATTCTTCTCATCCACATGGTATTGGCTGGAATGCTGGCATGGATACAGTCATCCAAGGGCTACGTTGAACAGAAACATTCAAAAAGGCTCATTCATGTGGCTGTTGTGGCAAAGTTCAGCTGTTCACCTGGGACTGTCAACCAGAGAAACTACACATGGCATCTCCATGTCACTTGGGTTTCTCCCCACATGACAGGTGGGTTCTGAGGCTTCCCAGAAGTGAGTGTTCTAAGAGATTCAGGCAGACACTGTAAGACTTGTTATGACCTAGCCTTGAAAGTCCCAGGATGTCATTTCTTCCACATTCTATTAAACAATCACTACTGTCAGCCTAGATTTAAGACTCCACCTCTTGAAGTGAGCAGTGTAGGTGAAGCCATCTTGGAAACTGTCTACCATACCTGTACACAGACAGTCCACTGGGTTCTGCAGGGAAACCACATTTATAGATTTTGATTCTGCTGTTCTTTTTATTGAAACCACTTTGGGAATATGCATCTATGTGTTTTATTTTAAGCAGATCAGATCTTACTAATCACAACTGAGTAAAGTAACAGACTTTCATAACTCCAGCCTTCATAATTCAGTAGCTGCATATTCATTATCTGAAAACTCACTCTTCAGAATTCCTTGCCTCTTTTTGGTTCCAAAAATACAATCTTGTTTCACTTTCTTTAAAGTAGTCTATGTATTCTAATCAGGGTTCTCTGTTTTTTCCATCGCTATGTTCCTGCCACCTGTTCCCTTTCCACAACCACATTTCCTTCTCTTTAGCACAAAGAGGCTGATAAAGAAAGAAAAAGTCAGTTTTAAAATTAAGAGCTAGAAAACAAGATCTGCACAGTCAAATGAAGATACAGTCAAGGCAAAATATTGAGTCAAACTATTAAATTAGTGATTGGGTTCTGTTCAGTTAGGATGCTACTGTCTTCCCTTTCAGCGTTTGTCACGTAAGTATCATACATGGAGTGACAACAAACAAAAGTACAAAACATACTGCACTTCACCCTAGACTTACAAATCAGAAGCTTAAGGGGCATAGCTGGACCTCTGCATGTATGTTAAAGATCCACACAGGTGACTCTGATGTTCTGTCGGCATGCATTACTTCTAGGTATCAAGATGCCACATTGCAAAGGAAAACCTAGCTCTTTTACAATTTTGGTTTATCTTATTAGCACACTTACTATTTTCCCATTGAAGCAGTGATTGGAACTACTGGTTATATTTGCCAGTGTGTTTTATATCTCAGTTTCTGGATGAACGTATTTGTACATTTATAAAGAAAAAGTATGAAGAGAGCTTTCAATATGTGAAGATTCGCTTTCCGGGCATCTTTTCAACATTGATCCTAATCTGCAAAAGACATTGACCTCACAAGAAACAGTTGCAATCAGATTTTCACTGAGCTGAGTTTCCTCAAGTGTACCCCTGTAAGTGGGCCACAACTGCAGCCAGCAGATTTTGCACTTCTCTTGTTCCTGCTGAGGATGAAATGTGCTGAAGCCAATAACCTGGTGAATAATTCATTTTTCCAAGGAACAATTGGTAAGCCTCAGAATTGCTTTTTACCCAAATAGAGAGCAAATTGAAACAATAACAATACTTTCTGTATGTATAGAAACTTATAATTTTTTAAATCATTCTTCTAACAATGAGGATAATGACCATAGCTAATATTTATCAAAAGCTTATCTTGTGCCAAGTTTTGTGCTATTTCCTTCAACACAGATCATCTCATTTAATTTTTGCAACATTTTGAGACAGGTATTGTCATTTTTAGCTCTCTGTTTCTGAGGAAGAAACTGAGGTTTACAAAGGTTAAGTAACTTTCCCAAGTCCACACAGCATTTAAATACACATCATAGCCATCATGCTAGACTGCCTCCCATTTCTTTATTGATCAGTAGACAGACAGATAGAAGCAGACATATAGACTCATTTGATAATTATGAAAACCCTGGGTGACAAAAAGTATCACATATTATGATTACCAAATCAGATAAGAAAACTTAGGCTGCAGATTTAAAACAACCTGCTCAAGTAACACATTAGCAAGGCAAAATCAGTTTTTTGATCTGAGTTCTGTGGTCCTCCCATAGCCCTGGGGCACCTCCAACAGAACCAAAAAGATTTATTTAATTTTTGCCTTGCAGTGTGCATGGGAGTGTGTCAGGGGAAAGGGACCAGATACGGCAGTGTACTGAGCCCTACGATGACATTCTCAGCCAAGAAGAAGAATGCTTCATCAAATCTCCCATCAGCCCAAGACTAGATTGTACCAAGATTTTGCAATATGAACATAATGTTCCCTACTATCCAGGATCTAATCCTTTTCCATCGGGGAACACATTTGCAAACAATGAATCCTAACTGATGAGGAACAGGATCCAACTGTTACTCCACAAACTAGGACCTTTACACCACATTGGAGGCAATAGCCCTGAGGTTAAAGGGCTGTTCCATGTCTAACCACTGAAGCTCTTGCTTGAACGAAGGTTTCCCAAAATGAACCCCCAAAGAAACTGAAAATGGCATGAACGTACATCCTGTTACTCAACACTCCCCGAGTTTCATAACGTGAAGTCAGGAAGAAAAGGTGCCAACATTCCTGAATGTTATAATCATTAAGGAGCAAACTCTTAATGTTCCCACACTTGAACGTTAAAGAGATGGGATCATTCAGTCTCCTCTTTACTTATGGAATTGCTGCAAAACCATATGGACTGAATTAGGCATCCAAGGCTAATGTTTCCTACCATTCCCTCTGGGGAGCCTTTGGGGCTCATCCCAGGCAATTGGCTTTAAAGACAAGGATATCCTATTTGGAAACATAGTCATGAGCCCTGATATTAATAAGCACTTTCTAACTTCAAAGCCTCTTTATAACCATTGCCCTAATTAAATCTCATAACCTCCCAGAGAGAATGCAGGCTTCATCATTTCCACTTTACAGATGGAGAAACTGAGGCAGAGCCCTACAGAATATGAAACCATATCCCACCTGATTGAGCAACCACTGGAGATTTTAATCAGTTTCAGACTAAATTACAATGTTAGAGTTTTAATTTTTTCTTTTACCATTTGCTGAGATTAAAACAAGGCATTTAATTGTGTATTCTGATGGTTAAAACCACCAGACCTGGTTGTGTGGCCTTGGCATAGGGATCAAACTTCTCTATACTTTAATTTCCTCATTGGGAAAAATGAAAATAATAACAGAGTCTACCATAATGTTTTTCAGGTTAAATAATGTATGTTAAGTTTTTGGCATGCAAATAAGCACTCAATAAATTGTAGCAGTTTAAGCCAGCTTATTTTCCTTCAGCTACCCATTCATTCCTTCATTCACTCATTTGCTTCTATTTATTACAGTCCATTGAGTGCTGAGGGCTGTGAGGTCCACAAAGACACGGCAGTGAACAAAACAGAAAAAGGACTATTTCCTACCTATGGAATATATCTTATTTATGATTATAAATTAATTCACACAAAATGTGGGTTATTCCCCATTGTTAATTTTGATCTGATCTTACACTTACTTCAAAAGGTCTCTGATTGTTCGTTCACCTGAACCATCACAGTCCTTGTGCAGACTGGGGCAGCACTGACTGAGTTCTACTAGCAAATGCTGGAGATGTGGTTCCTGTTGGCCTTTTAACTGATGTGATGGAATAAAGTCTTCTACAATCTGACTAGTTTATAAGTGGCAGAGTTTGAATTTATTTTTGTCTAAATGTATGCAGTTTTGGAAGTCCGTATTAGATTTCTGTTGCTTGCAGGCACTGTACTGGGCACTGTGGTGAGAAGGAGAGGCAGGAGGAAAGGCTTAGGCAATGCAGTAAGGCTAACTGAGGCCCTGCTGGATCCATAGCATTTTGAAAAGAAATAGTATCAGTAAAAATGTCATTCCAGGGGAGGGCACAGGATGAGCAAACTCTTGGAGGTTCTGTTCTCCAGAGCTTTTTGCCTGGGGACCTCAATGGTCTGAGAAACTCCAAATTGTCTTCTGCACTTTTCTAATTATATGTATTTATATAATGTCTGTATGCATATGTGTATATATGTGTGTACAAAATATACATATATACTTTTTCATCAAACAAATGCTTGTTGAATAGTAACTAAAAAAGGCATTTATTGAGCTTTTATTCTAGGTCAGAAATGCTGAAGGATGCCCTGACATATATTAGTACATTTAATCATCCTGAGATTCCTATGTATATAATTATTTTTTCTCATTTTACAGAGAAGGAAACAGATGTTTGGAGATATGAAAAGTTTGCTTGTGGTTTATAAGTGGCAGAGTTGGAAATTAAAGCCAGGTGTGATCATTATATTCAAATGATCATCATACCAGAAAGGATGAAAAGGAAGGAGAGAAGAAGGGATATAGGAAAGGAGGAAAGGAGAGAGGGAGGGAACAATTTAAAAACCACTCAGGCTGGGCACGGTGACTCACGCCTGTAATCCCAGCACTTGGGGAGGCCGAGGCGGGTGGATCACCTGAGGTCAGGAGTTCGAGGCCAGCCTGGCCAACAGGGTGAAACCCTGTCTCTACTAAAAATACAAAAATTAGCCGGGCATGGTGTCGGACACCTGTAATCCCAGCTACTTGGGAGGTTGAGGCAGGAGAATCACTTGAACCCAGGAGGAGGAGGTTGCAGTGAGCCGAGATTATACCACTGTACTCCAGCCTGGGTGACAGAGTGAGGCTACATCTCAAAAAACAAAAACAAAACAAAACAAAAATTTGGCAATACTAAGGGATGGCAAAAATGAGCTATATAATTCACATCCACATTTGAAGACCCAAGAATTTAGTGTTTGGACCCACTGAGAGAGGATGGGGAGACACCTATCAAGAGAAGATAATGTGATAAGAGAAGAAGGAGGTGGTGTAGGTAAAGATGGAAGTGTGGCCTCAACCCTGCAAGCCTCATTGAGAAGAGCACCACAAGCTGCAGAGCAGTGGCAGCATAAATTGTTTTGCACAGGAGAACAGACATACACCTGACACCTCTCAGCACCCAGCGGCCAGGCAGAGCCTTCGAAATGTCAATCCAAGCCAAGGAGTCATCTCTGTCCAGCCAAATCTTTTCATCCTTCAAGATCTAAATGAAGTCTCTCTTCCCCGAAGAAGTCTTCTTTTAATTCATTGTTTGCAGAAAAGCAATCTCCAAGAAATGTTACATGAAAATACTAAGCCCCCAATGCCCTCTCCTTTGTCTGAAGCCCTTATAAATCAGAAAGTTATAAAATTGACAATAGTTAATATTTACTAACTGTACATGAGGTTCTAGGCATGTTTTCATTATTTAGACATCATATTTTAAATAATTGCAATGATCTTTGGAATAAGTTGCTTTTTATTCCCATTTTACAGAGGCCATAATGGTTAAGTAATTTTCCAAGGTCACTTCACACCCAAGTGGCAGAGCAAGGTGGCCACCCCAAAGCCCACGTTTCTTCTCCTCTAGAACAGTCTTCCTTGTGGCTGACTGCTTGAAGATTTAGCCAGGTGTTAAAGGATCAAGACTGGAAGAGACTGGTGAACCGTTTGCAGTGGCTCCAAAGAAGCCCAGCAATGGAAAAGAGAGAGGAGACTGAGAAACTCCACACGTGGAAGCTTGATCTGCTTTGAAAAGAGCTCAGCTTAAAGGATGATATCATGGGGACTGTCAACAGGAATCAGAGATGCATGTCCAAGGGCAGAATCTAATTTCAATTCCAGGACGTTTCATGAAACAGAATGCAAAGCAACAATTATCTGCTAAATGGAAAATTAAAGGCATAAATAAAGTCAAAGCTCAAACCAGTGAGGCAAAAATCACACAGGCTCCAATTTCCTTTTGCTGCTTGTAGCTGCCAGTTTGAAAGGAAGGACACATGGGGATAGTAAAAATACGAGAGCAATGGACCACGTTTAATCAACAGTGATGCCTCTGATCCCACAAATGCTCCCCTTCCCAGTATTAGCCCTTCCCCACCTACTGCCAAAACCCAGCAAGCTGGATGGAGCAAGACCTCTGAGAAAGAGGCCCCTGTTCTCTCCATAGGAACTTCACTTTCCTATAAATGAACTCCAGCACTGAGTAAGTTCTGGTAAAAAAGAGCTTTATTTCCCCAGACTCCTTGTTCCTCCACTTCTGCCAAAATACATTTCTTAAGTGTTCCAACCTGAAACACACACATGCACACACATACACACACACATGCTGCCAATTTCTTGGTATTTTGTCAATACTGACTTTGCCGCTTTTCTAAATCTTCATCTCCAATTAAGGCTTCCTGTTTGATAGATAAGTGGTGACACATGACACAGAATAAGCCCAGTGGAAGACTTTGTTTCCCATGGGTCCATATGTAAGACACTGGGTCAAGTGTCAAATGCTTTGGGCCATGGTTTACAACCAATGCTTCTAACTTCCACCCCTCCCTCACCCTCTGTCTTCCCTGCTGTCCTTTATATTCTTCCCCACAAGTATGTTTCAAATCTTTTCCCCCCTCTTGATGCCCACTGACTCTTTTACTTGGACCACTGCAAAGTTCACCACTTCAATTCCGCCCTCAAAACAGCTGCAAGAATGAGTTTTCTAATCCATAAATCTGATTATATTTTTCCTTTGTTCAGAAAACACAATGGGCTCCCATTGCCTACAAGATAAAGACCACCCTCTATGGCCATGCCTACCAGGACCTTCATCAATAACCCCCCTTAACCTCCTCTACCACTGATGCCATTCATTTATCTTTTCACTTATTCATTCAAAACCATGAAGCATCCACTATGTGCCAACCATCATTCTGGACACACAGCCAAACTAAACTTCTCTTTCCCAAACACTTCCTGCCCTCTTACAACACTGCTTTCTCTCACAACGTTCTCTTTGCCAGAAACGCTTCTATTCCTCTTCTATCAAACTCTCATTCATCCTTCCAGATTCAGCTTCCTTTGTGTGCCCTCTGTGAAGCTTTGCCTAAGACAGACACACACGTGCACACACATGTTCCAAGCAGGTTCTCTCTTTTGTATCCCCACCCACCATGGTTTTATGGAACGACCATGACTTGTATCACTTTGAGGAATCACTGCCTGCTTATCTGTTTCCTTTCTAAGGCAAAGATTGTGTCAGCCTCAAGGGCAGGAGAACGTTATATACTTTTCTGTATACTTAACTCACTGATTGGCACATAGGAAGTGTCGGTGAATGTTTGCTGATTGACACCTGCCTCCACCACCAACCTACACCCCAGTCTCTGCAATTGTGCCATTAGATATTTAGTTCTCAGTACACACCACCTTTTTTTTTTTTTTTTTTTTTTTTATCTTTCCACTCTTATTTTCTGATCCAGGAAACATAGTCCTTAAGAAGATAGAATCTGAAGTCAGGGTGCTTCTATGAACCCACCAACTTTGCCATTCTACCTGGGCAACCTGGTATCATTTCCACCCTTCACTCATGAAATAGGGATCCTATCTCCTTAGAGTTAAAATATAGTGGTGTGACTTTTGAGACATGGGACTTCCAGTCTCACAAGGTGGTTGTGAGGATTAAGGAAAGTAGTACTTATGAAGTGCTTAAAATAGTAAGTGGCACACTGTAAGTGCCAACAATGCAAAGTATTTGCTATTATTGTTGTTGTTGTTGTTGTTCTTATTTTCTACCTAGCCCTACCTTCACCTTCCAAACCAAGTTTTTCATAACCCTTAAACTCATCCTTCCCTTTCAGGCTTCCCTGTTATTTCTTGCCTTGCATGTCCCTCTCTTTCATCTCTTCATTCTTCACGAAGGATCTCGAGTCTCCTTCGTAAAGGCACCAAAGACCACTCCTCACCCATTTGTCTCACCACTGGAGCCTGTGCATGCCCAGATCACAGCATTTGCCACTTCTGGTTTACAGTCCAATTCTCCTATTAAGTCCAGAGTGCTGTGACTTCAGGGACAGTGTCTATGCACCTAGCATAGCCTTTCTGAAGTCCTTCCCTGGGCTAGGCATTGCGGCAGCTTCTGAGGATACCACATAGCTCAAGCATAGTCCCTGCCCTCAAGAAGCAGACAAGAAACTAATCTGAAGGTCTATGGTGACAATAAATGTGGTATCGTTCTTGGCAACTACAAAGAAATCAGTGAAAGGGGGAGAACAGAGAGAAAAAAGCACAGAAAAAGAAAAAGAAGGAGGGAAGAAAGAGAGAAGTGAATTGAGGCCATGGAGTTACTTCAGTTGTCAAATGTTCCACTGGAATATATTTACAACTATGAAATGAATGACTTTCACTATTCCAGACACATTTTTGCTGATTCCTTTAGCACAGTGTTTCCCAACGAATGGCCACCATGCCCCAGGAGGCATTTGACCATAGTGTGCAGAAGGATATTTTAAATTGTAATAATTGCATACTTTAATGTGTGTTAGTACTAAGTTTCTAGCCTTTCAAACCTGTCCTTTCATGGATATTATTGCTTTGTTTAGAGTGAGTGTAAACAAATTGCAAGTAAGAAAAACTGTGGCGGGCGGGGGGGGGGGGGGGTTCTGATTTCATGTCTTGCCTAGAAAAGAGCTTCTGAGGAGAAAAAATGTCTAGGTCTACCACCAAGAAGGGTAGGGGACAGCTAAAAGTCAAGATTTCAGAAGCCAAGGGCACACCTTTGGCTCTCACCCTGCCTGACCAGCACCTTCAAAACATCTATGTACACTCAACAGTTATAAAGGAGCTCCTCATCTGCTTTTGGTCAGTGGACTGCAAAAGTCTCACATGCTCTCGATTCATAGATAGAGAGATAAAAGCCAGGAAAATTAAATGAGTCATTAATATTTCACTAGTTTAGACGAAATCTATCTGTAGAAAAGGTAGCCTGATCAACTGCACTTTTTAAATAAACTTTGATATTCCCACCACAGAACAGAACGTGTTCCACAAAATCAGCTTATGTGGGTAATTCATTTCCAGCCTTAATCGCAAACCCCCAAGGAATCTCATTTGGACTCAGCATTTGTGTATAAGCAACAGCAGAACAAATGGTGCAATAGCTCATTAATATCTTTCTTGGCAGGATATGCCGTTAAAACATATATATCAAGTTATGGTCTTGATAGGATCACACCTCATTTTAAATAGTACATGGGGCTCTGCTACCTGCAGGGTGTTAGCCCTGGGAAACAAGCCGCTTCCAAAAATAAAAATGTCTAACCTGCTCATTATCTTGCAAATAAATGACTTTGTGCATCTTCCTCTTTTTCTCATGCTTACTTTTCCCTTGTATTGTGCCAGACTTCCTGTACCCTGTTATTGTAGGATATTGTCCTGACATGCTACAACACAAATGCAGTATAGTGAATATTGACACAACCAGAGCACCATGGCAAAAACACACACACAAGAAGAGCAAACTGAAGACTTTCTCTATTGATTCAAGTAGCAGAACAGCTGAGGTCAGGCAGTAACATATTTGATTAACCTTCAGTACACCAGAGATTCCTAACTATCCTCAGCTGAGCATTATTGCTGTAGCCAAAGCAGGAACTCCTCTGAACCGAAGAAGGTCCACTGATATCATGCTCAGGTAGTTGGTCAGGTAGATTGCTCATCCACTCCTAACTCAGGTGGACTGTCCACCTGACCTGGACAACCTCACCCTGGTCAATGCCAAAGCCACTAGTTGAGTGAAGACAGGCAGTTGGTGTCATTCAAGACTAAATGATCACCAGACCAAATGAAGTTAGGTGTTTGTAGCATCCCTAATCCCCCTTCTCAGTACAGAAATTGTCTTGCGTGTTAGACACAATTTTATTTGGAACTGGCAATGAAATTTTTTTCCTGGCTCTCACCCTTCAACCAATTGGTTAACTCCTATTTCTTCTTCAGATTTCTGTTCAGAAAACACATCTTCAGGAAAATCGCCCCTGACTCACCCAGGCTAAGTCACAAGCTTTTGTTATAAGCTCTCATCATACCACATGCCTCTCTTTCAAAACCAGCACCTGCAGAAATGTAAGTGTACATTGATTTATGTAAGTATTTGAATTATGACTGTTTCTGTATTTGTTCATGAGCTCCCTGAAGGCAAGTACTTTGCCGGCTTTTTCCTGTTTCATAACTATCATGCCTAACACACAATAACCTCTCAATTAATAGCCAAGTTTATTAGTAAAAAAAAATGAATGAAAAAGTGAATGAATGAAAAAGTTGCTACCAACATAGGCATTATAATGAGATGATATCAGTGATCTGAGCTCTGAACAAATTTATTCTTCTCTTCCTGGGTACATACCTGAATTATATTTCCCAATCTCCTTAGAGTTAAAATATAGTGGTGTGACTTTTGAGACATGGGACTTCCAGGTCTGGTCCTGGAATCTCCAACATGTGCTTCTTCAAGCCCCTTTGCCCTTTTGGCTAGCTGAGATTAAAATCACCATAGCAATCTTAGAAGCAGATGTTAAGGATGACTTAGTTCTGTCACCCTAGGTCCCTCAATGAGCACATGGAGCAGAATCACCCAACAACATGTTCAGCCATCTTCAGAACTGTTAAATTGAACAAGAAAGAAATTTCTGATAAGTGTGAGCCTTTATGTCTGTGGAATTTATTTGTTATATCAGTTAGGGTTACTTGAAGTAATACAACTCTTCCCAGTGATCCTCAACTAGAAAATAATTTGGAGGGCATGTTAGAATCTCATGGGGAAAGGGGCTGTTGGAAAAGTCTTCCAAAGTATAATCACTGTCTTATGTACTTTATACATAGTTTGCAATAAAAGCAGAAATATAACGATATATTTGACTAGATGAAAGGATTTGTGGAGCTATGGAACACACACATTCACCCACATGTGTGGACATAGAAGGCAGATACAACAAAAATTATGGTTCATCGCCAATAGTGGCAGAGGATGAGTTTTGAGCCACTTCCTTTCATACCAACCACAACGTCATAAATGATCACCATCATTCTAGTTCCTGTGAGGAAGAGAGAGCTGTGAAAAATGCTCGATGCCCTCAAAAGAGACAGCACAAAATTTCATTTTAAAAGGCTTGCCTCCCATGTGATTCACTAGAAATGAAACCCTGGAAAAATTACTTCACCCCTCTTTTCCTTCATTTGTTAAAAAAAAAAAGTGTTTACATTTGCAACTCAGCAGTGTTTTAGCATTATATGATTCAATTTGTATAAAGGGTCTTGTGGAGAGGAGATAAAAGTACATCAAAGATTATAGCCAAATGTTTCTTATGCTGGAACAGTTAGGTACAAAGGGTTATAGAAACGTAGCCTGCCGGGTTGAATAGTAAAGAGGAGGAACAGAGAAGACTTACAGTAGGAAATAATCCCTAATTCCAGAGCCAAATGTGGGATTCAAATAATAGAGGCCCTAGCAATTCCGAGGTGATCAGGTGGACTTCCCTGGATGTTCTGGGTCTTGACCTGATTGCTGAAAAATGAATACAAATTCAGAGAAGAAGAAAGCTAGTGTGAGACTATCAAATGATCATCAGACATTTCTTGAACACCAATTAAATTGCTAGGTATGCTAAAGTTTACAAAACTGGTATAGACACCAAGAGCGAGGTATCAACAGAGACTCCCCAAGAGCTAAGAGGAAACCACCTTGGACTAGAAGTCAAGAGCCAAAATTCTAGACTCTACTCTGTAATTAACCACCTATTTGAATTTGGAAAAATCACCATCAACTTTCCCAGCCTCATTCTCCGCATCTGGGAAATGAAGGCGTCATCCAAATGATTACAAGCTTCTTTTCCTGCTCTTATTGCGTGATTCCACTTCCACAGCCCTCCAGCATTTTTTAGAAGCTGCATCGCTCCATATAGCCTGCAGGGGGCACTAGACTGGGAATTAGAAAACCTGATTTGCCTTCCAGCTCCACCTCTGACCAATTGCGTGACCCTGGTCAAATTGCTTAACCTCTCCCTATCTCAGCTCCCCATCCATAAAACAGAGGGACGAATAAACTCTCCTCCTACCACTAAGAGGTGTAGCCAGAGTTAATACCCTCATCGTCCTTTGAGCTCAGCAGATGAAAGGCACTGAGAAAAGTACAAAGAATTTTTATGTGCTATTGACTTTATTTTATTTTATGTGGGGGAGGGAGTCGGCCCCAGCTGGAAAGCTGCTTTCTCTGAATCAAAGGGCAGGAACCCAGCAAGTTTCTCAGGATTGGGGCCTTAGACTGGGCTGTGTATACAGACAGTGCCAGTTTCCTTTAACCTGGCGCTCCAGGCAATAACTGTGCAACTCTGCAGTTTAACAATGTGTTCTTTGTCCCACAACTGTTCTCATTTCTCAACTGCCCAGGTAATATGTTTGGGCCTGTAGGAAGAGTCAAATAGTTAATAAGGGAAGGGTTTGGCATGCCCTACGTAAGTTCTACCAGCAAGTCCCAACAAGAAGGCATTCTGTGTCTCCTGATTCCTGACCTACCCCCAAAATGTACAAATGTACAAGGAATGAGCCCACTTTCCCAGCAGGCTGTAATACCAGTTTGGCCTATATCAATGCATTGGTGAGCTGTGTTTTGTTTATGGTTTTATGCCATCTATTTTCCCATGGATATTATGTTTTCTAAAGAGCCCTTAAGTTTACGTCAGCTTTTAAAGCTACCAGCAGCACCATTTCAGTTCATATTAAGCCCTTAATATGGTATGAATAGGAGAGCTATTAGACTAAAGAGCCATAATCGCCCCTGAGGAAAACATCCATCACCAACCTTTATGTGGTCCCTGAACTTCTAAAAGGTGTCATCTCTCTGGGGTGTATCTGGTGAGAGCTTTCTCTGGGAGATGCCAAGAAGCCAATGCATTAGATGAAGCTTAGAAGGGCATTTTCTAACCATTACAAATTGCCTAGTCTAGCATCTCAATTTCATCTACGTGATGAGCCTTAATTAAATTTGTTGGGGTTTGATCCTTTATCCCCAGATGTGGCGCTGACAGAGATTACTGACACAAATAATGTGTGCTCCAAGTACTTGCCAGGCTCCTGGCTCAGCCAGGACAGCTGTAGCTTTTTGAATGTCATTCCCAAGATATCCTGCAGGTGTTCAGCTTCCCCCAGTTCTACTCTGGGAAGACAGCCGTGAGCAAGATCAGCCCAGATGACACTACCGCATCTTGACGGAGCAGTCCCACTGGACAGGTGCACTACCTGCAGACACCTCCAACAGTGAAAGAACCCCCCGGCTGCAAGTATGGTCTCGCCAAACTGAAGGCATTTCTTGTATAAGTCTGGAATATGATGTTCTTTAATAAGACTTCCTTTAAAACTGTATACACACACGCACCTGAAAATGTTATCAGGCTTTTCCTTATTTGACAGCAATATTCCAGGAAACAGTCCAAGTAGCAAAATTTTCTCTCAGTGGCTTTCTGGTTCCTCATTTCTGACTTGTTTTCCTGCTGTCTACTGGAGCCAACAAGAGAGGCATTCTCACTCTGGAAGTTGTTAGTTCATTACAGCCCAGGTTGATCTCATCTGGTTCTGGGTGGGGGTTTTATTCTGAAGATTGGTTGGTAAAAGCCTCCACAAAGTCTTAGCTAGAACATTCAGAGCCCTGTGTCAACTTCCGCCTCAACCCTGGCTTGAACTTAGCTGACAGCCCTATCGATTTGCTCAAAGGAGCTTTTTTGCTGCAGGCAACAGAAAGGAGTGGAAAGAACATAGGCATTGGAACCTGCCAGACCCAGGCTCGCCTCAGGCTCTAGGCCTTGCTCACCATGTGATCTCAGATACATGACTTCATCGCTGAGTCTCAGTTTCCTTATCTGTGAACCAGAGATACTCATACCTTCCTCACAGGACAAGAGAGGCACATACAAGTTCATATCTGTCTCTCCATTTCAAGTGATTCTTCCACATCAGAACCAGTTTGTCTTCCCTGACCTGGTCTTCTTTCAAAGGATGCACAAGGCCATTTACAACTGGGAACAGAAGAAAAACTTTGGCAAAGCAGTTGCAGAAAAAACAAAAAGGATGAGACACGACAGCAATTTTTATTCTTTTCCCGGTGGAAATCCAATCAAGAAGAAGAGTTCTCCTTTGATTCTATATGCTACTATGATGCCCAAAGCTGAGAAACTAGTGTTTGCCCAATACATTAGAGTTCGCATGAGGAGCCCATATCTATGATGGTGTTTGATACCCAGGATTGATTAGTAGGACTAAAAAATTGCCACCACTTCACAAGTGAGGACAGCAAACCTCAAAGGAGTCAAACAACAGCCTAAAGTTTATGTAGGTTTAAATGGTGGATCAAAGAAACAAGGCTAGTCTATGAATCCAAATCTGGGGTGCTTTCTCCTCTTGTATGGCCTCTCTTGCTCCCTTTGGCCTGTGGGCATTCATTATACACTTCAGTTTGTTAAATGTTAGGAGGAAAGTCTAAAAAGTAAATTGCTAACACAAAGCAAACAAATGAAAATTCCAAATTGATAGCCTGTTTTCTAGCACAAAAACGACATGATGGCATATAAAAAGCTGACACCACCTGCATTGCTAGTTCCCTCTATCACCCCTTCTTTCTGACCCTCTCTTTAGACATAAAGAAGGGCTGGTCATTTTTAAATGATCCCATGATCCCTGGACTCTTTGACTTCTCAAGGCTTAGACTCGTGCTGCCTAAAATGTCCTTCACTCCTCTCAGGCTGGCACATTCCAAGTCTCCCTTCAGCACACAGCCTACATGTCAAGAGCATGATCGCAGCCCCTCCAGCAAGCCCAGGTAAAAAGAACCACTGCCTTAGAAACCCTGCAGATGCAACTTTTGTAAAAGCCCTTAATCCTAGATTTGGGACCCTGAGAAGTTTGCTTTACTTTTCTGAGAATCAAGGGAAAATTATACTGTCCCTCCAGCAGTGATGGAAGATTAAACAAGAACATGTATAACAACAGCACAGCATTGCTACTTAGTACCACTCAAGAATTGCTACTCTACTTCCCCTCCTTCCTGCTTCCTCTGTTCTCCAGCAAATCCTGTATGCCAGCCAATTATAGTGCTAATCACACTGTATTGCAATCATTTGGGTCCTTTTCACTAGACTGCTAGTAGGTTCCTCAGTGACGGGAAAACAGACTTTTTTCTCTGCGCCCCGGAACTCAGCTAGACATTCATTAGGCATTCAATATACGGTGAATGAAGAAGCCATATAAGAGCAGGAAGTTATACAGAAAATGTTTCCCTTTCTTTGCCTAGGAAAAAAGGTATGTTATCTCTGATTTCTTTAAACCAGCTTTGTGTGAACTTTTTGAACTTCAGGTGGCTTTCAATGTTGGTTCTAATTGGATGGCTTAAACCAGCACGGATGTCTCCATCAGGAATTTCCCATCCACATTCCATAAGCATCTGTGTCTGTGCACAAAGTTGGAGGGTAAATATCTGAGTAGAGTTCCTCCCTCCTGGATCTGCCGGCCCAGCATGCATACAGCTCAACAGTTCTTAAGTTGGACCAAGAATCCACACATTATAAAACTGACATGAAAATAGGCACTAGCCAGATGGAATGGAAATCAAGCAGCAGATCTAAGGGAAGCAGGGAATGGAACCAAAGACCAGTTCTCTGCTTCTCACCCCTTTGTATCCATCCTGTGAAAATCTAAGTTTATTTGAGATCACTAGAGGTTGGGTGACCACAAAACCATGAATTATTTACCCTCTCTTTATATCAGTTTCCTCATCAATGAAATGCAGGATAATATTTTCCATAAAATAGGGATATTATGTGGCAATATCCTCACCCCATCAAATATTTATTTGGATCACGTTTCCCCTGTGCAGATCCAGCCTTGAGTGACATCTACCCTAATTGCAAAATAACTCTGAGAACATTTCATGAGTACCATTAGGCACCATTGCCTCCTGAGCAACCCCATGAATAGGACCACTGCATCATGTCACTGTTTCTTACCCCATTATGCTGGTGATGTTGTCCTCTATCCTAAAATAAGATGTTGTGGGATAAAGATGCACCCTCTATTTGATGACTGAAAAATGCTGAGATTCTTTCTAGGACAGCAGCATTCCAGGGACAGGGGCCTTGAGGAATAGAGGGATTTATTATAAACTCTAGAATGATAATTTCTGAAAAGGTATGTGGGCATAAGTATTTCTATGGTTTAGAAGAATACTTGGTGACATTGTGGAGGATGAATTAGAGGAGGGAGACAGTGGTTGCTGAGAGATTAATGTAAAAGTTTTTCTGTAGATCAGAATGAGAGATGATAGGATCCTGACCTAGGCCACTAGCAACAGGGTAAAAAAGGAAAGTGAAATATGTACACTTTGAATGTAAAAGTTGCATGGTTTGGGGACCAAATTTACAAATGGGAATAGAGTAGAAAGGGAAAAGAAGCAAAATAGCCTATCTTAACGCAATTAAATAAGTTCCAAGCCTCCTTTCCCTAAGAAGCCAGGATAAACTCACCTATTTGTGACAAGTGTTTTGTCAAAATGTTTGTTCAATAAGATTTCCTTCCTTCTTAAGATATTTTATCATTTAAATCACCCCAGAAGAACAGAATTAAATAGTAAAAGTGATTTGGTCATTAAACAAGAGGGTTAGACTGATCACAGCAGCTCTTGAAAGTCATTTCTGCAGTTAATCACATGAGAACGCTGACTCCTTAGAATGGCTGAAATGGTAGCATTCCACTCAGAAAAGCCTAATCTAATCTGGAGCACCAAGGTCACAATCCTGAGGCCAAGATTTTAAATTCCAGCTCACCCAGGATGAGTACTTTGTAGAGACTCCATCCCTGACCTAGGTGGGCCATCTCCAAACAGAAGGTTGGGACAGTTCCATGGTCAGCTTTTATTTTGCATTTTAGTAAAATAGAAACAGTTGTCTTATGTGTATAGCATTCAAGCATTCTAGAAAAAAAGAAAGAAAAAACTGGGTTCAAAAGCGTTGGAGTTGGTGTATAGAAAAAAAAAAAAAGCATAAACCTCAGGATTCCTCATAAATTCCATAGGATTCCCCGAGGTAATAAGAAAGAAAAATGAAGGAGAGGGAGATTATCACTGGATATGTTTGGATACAGGGCTTTGGAAAGCTGGGCAGATTGATGTGTCAGTCAGGCTCTTAGCAGGCAATAGGAGCACACCCAAATTAGGGCACTTTGAAGGGAACCACTGCACTCTAGCCTGGGCAACAGAGTGAGAGGAAAGGAAGGGAAGGGGACGGGAGGGGAGGGGAGGGGACGGGACGGGTGGAGGGAGGGAAGGAGGGAGGGAGGGAGGGAAGGAGGGAGGGAGGGAGGAAGGAGGGAGGGAGGAAGGGAGGGAGGGAGGGAAGGAGGGAGGAAAGGGGGAAAGGGAGGGGAGGGAAGGGGAAGGGGAAGAGAAGGTAAAAGAAAAGGCACTACTTACCAAGTGTGGACAGGACCCCAGGAAGCCTTAAGAATATTGCAGTACCCCAGGGTTCACTATAGATTTATACCTCAAGGCTAGAAAGGGAAAGTGGATAGAATATTTACTGAAACCTGGAGTCAAAGAGGGCCCGGTGGAGAAAGAGGCTGAGAGCTTTGGTCAAGTTTACCCTTCGGGGAGGGAGCATGTGAGTCATCTTCCCAACTCCACTTGCCCACTCCCTTCAGTCTTCTGTTAGCGATCACCCTTGTCTGAACCCAAGCAGACACCAGAGACATGGGAACCTGTTGATTTAGTCTATACAGGTCAGTCTCCTGGGGAATAGAGCAAGGTAGGGGAGAGTAGAAATGGCATCAGAGATCTGAATGGAAGATACACAGCTCAAATACTTTCCTGAGAGCCCCTATATTCTATAACATCCTAGTTAATGTGCACTGGGTTGTGTCAAGAGCTGCACCTATTCAGCAGCAGTTCTTAGGCTGATGTGATGGTAGACACATGCACTGAGAATCTCAAAGAATGTATTTGGGGTAATTAAACTGTAATAGCAGATTTCAGAATTTTGTTTATAATCCTAATAAATGGCAAGATCCTCTATGATTTAAGGGGAATTTTGCTTTAACATCTACTACTCTACAAGACATCTGTGGATTGGGGCTGGCCAGGTAGTAGTATACTCATTTTCCAGATGAGGAAACATAGCAGTCTCTTTGCTCATCTTAGTTCACAAAGCTCAGTGAAAACTTGTCCTTGGATTTCATGCCATGAATGCCAATGGCCTAGGTCTACTTCTTAGCTTGCCTTGGGAGAAACAAATTAAAAACAATGATTTCTCTGAGGAGCTACTTGTAGGAAACTCATCAGCTTTAGTTTCAGACACTTTAATAAAATGCTAATGTCTCATTCAGCAAGTCCATCTATCAGCCAACATTTTTGTAACCCTCCTTTCTGCAAGATACTTTGCTGGCAACTGAGTGGAAAGAAGAGGTGAGGAGTGTTAGGATTTGGGGACGTGGTAACACCATATTAGATAAAAATCTTGCCCTGCCCAATGGGAATTTACAGAAAAAAGAAATAAAAAGAGGAAAAAAAAAAAAGAAAAAAGGAAAGAAAAGACACTGTTCACCAAGTGAACAGGACCTCGGGAAACTTTAAGAATATTGCAGTACCCTAGGGTTCATTATAGATTTATACCTCAAGGCTAGAAGGGACAAATGGAGAGAATATTCACTGGAACCTGAAATCAGAGGGCCAGGTAGAGAAAGGAACTGAGAGCTTTGGCCAAGGTTACCCTGAAGGGAGGGAGCAGTTGATTCTAATGGAGAACCAACCCACAGGCTCATCAACAGGACGATGGAAAATAAATGGTGATGTATCCATATAATGAGTAGTATACAATAATAAAAGGGAATAAATTACTCAGGCATGCTGCAACATGGGTGAATCTTAAAAATAAATTAAGCCAATGAAACCAGACACAGATACATACTGCATAATTCAATTTACATGAAATTCAAGACCAAGCAAACTAATCTCTGTTGATAGAAATTATATTAGTTATCTCTCGATGTGGAGACCGAGTTGGAAGCACCATTAAGGACACTTCCGGGATGGTAGAAATGCTTTATATTTTTGACTCAGTTGTGGTTGCATGGATATATAAATATATATATACACATATATATACCTGCAAGAGAAAAATCATCAAGTGGCATCTATAAAATTGGTGCAATGTATGTTTATAAATTATATTCTAACATTTAAACATAGAACAGGAAATGCTACAGTGAAACATGAATAGTGATTAAAATGCTGTCCTTCCGGCAGTGTTCTTCTCCACATGAGGAATGCCCTGAGAGCCTTATGCATGTGTTTTGGGAAACTGAACTACATGGTTGTAAAGACCATGGGCTTTGCTGAGTGACAGATGTAGCTCAAATTCTAGTTCTATCACTTCTTAGATGTATGACCTTGAACAAGTCATATAACTTCTCTGAGCTGAGTTTCTTCCTTGGTAAAATCTACCTCCAATATAGTGTTGTTATGAGAATTAAGTAATAAAATGAATGAAAGAACTTAGCCAACTTCCGGGAACATTCTATGCTCTCAATAAATATAGGCTACTGGTTATTATCATTGTTATAAATGCTGCTTTTCTGCCCTCTGCTCCACTTTACCTGCAGTGAAGACAATTCAGAGAGAGAAAAGGAGGGTGGGCAGAGGGAATGGATAGTGTCTGTGAATTCTCTTTTCTTTTGCTTTTCCAGTAATTTCTTATAGGGCACATTTGAGGCTGACTGCAGTGGAAGATGTAACTGACTGGACATCACAGGGACAAGGTGCATCCTGTCCCTATGATACACCATGCCTGGCCTGCGGGCCTTCTTAATGTGCAGGGCAACGGCCAGCGCTGCTGTCCCCCCGCATGCAGACTTGCCACAGTGGCACTGTGGGGGCTCTGCTGGGCTCATTAGTGGCTCCCTCACCCACAACCTTCACAACTCTGACTGGAATTCTTCGCAGAGCCAGTGCACCTAAAGGCAAAAAGTGAGGCCCCCATGGTGTCTGCCAGCCGGTTGCTTCCATAATAGAGTATTGATCTCCACCAGAAGAGTTGCAAGCCCTGCACACCCAGCATTGGCCATTAAAGGCAGGCTTCTGCAGATGGCAAATCTATCAGCTACCAGTTTGACATTAACAAGCAATTACAATGCAGTCCCTGAGTTAGCTCCACTAGGGGATATCAGAGTGATTGCTTCAAGTGGAGAAAGATAGGGGAAAATTTTTGATCAGTCCAGAGTGCTTCTCTAGAATTCAGGCCACCGAGGGTTAGACTGTATGGTGTGGCAGAATGAGCACTAGACTCTGAGTTAGGAAATAAGGGAGGCTATTACTAGTGATCTATATCCATCACTTTCCTTCTCCGAACCTTTCTGTCTTGTTTCTAAAGCAGTGGTTCGCAAGCCTGGCTGCACATTAGAATCATCTGGGAAGATTTTCAAGTTCCCAGTACCAAAACTATGCTTCAAGCCAATTACATCACAAACTCTGAGGGCAAAACCAAATATCTATAATTTTTAAGGCCCTTCAGGAGCTTTCAATTTGCAGGTGTAGTTGAAAACGTTGAAACTATCTGGAGAGAGGTAGCTGAAATTAGCGATCCTTAAGGCAGTAATGCATGACTTTCAAGAACGTGAATCCTTCAGGTGCAAATCATCTGAGGATCTTGTTACAGTGCAGGTTCTGACTCAGTAGTTCTGACTCAGTAGGTGTGAGATTCTGCAGTTTTGTAAAAGCAACCAGTGGATAGAGCTGCTGCTGGTCCTGGGACAACATTTTGAGTAATAAGAGAAGAAAGGTACCTTTCCTCTCAAAAATTTGAAAAGTCCAGTGCAGCACTGTCTAACAGAACTTTCTGTGCTGAGTACAGTAGTTCATACCTGTAATCCCAGAGCTTTGAGAGGCTGAGGAGGACAGATCACTTGAGGCCAGGAATTTGAGCCCAGCCTGGCCAACATGAAGAAACCTTGTCTCTACTAAAAATACAAAAATTAGCTGGGCACGGTGGCACACACCTGTAGTCCTATCTACTCGGGAAGCTGAGGGATGAGAATTGCTTGAGCCGGTGAGGCAGAGGTTGTAGTGAAAAGAGATCGTGCCACTGCACTACAGCCTCCGTGGCAGAGCAAGACTCTGTTTCAAAAAAACAAGGACTTTCTGCACTGATGGACATTTGCTGTATCTGTGTTTTCCAATATGGTAACCAGCAGCAACATGTGACTACTGAGCAATTGAAATGTGGCTCGTGCAACTGAGGAACTGAATTTTAAATTTTTATTTAATTTTAATTAATTTAAATTTAAATAGCCACACGTGGCAACTTGATGTCACAAGTCCAGAGGTTTTAAAATATGAAGCATATAACATGGCTAAGAAGGGGTATTCATACTATATACCCACGAGCAGGATTACACAGGCTCTTCTCCAGAAATAGGCCCCAGTCCATGGCAAGAAGTTCTCTTCCTAGCTCAAATTAAACCCAAAGTCAATATGAACAGAGTGTGTTGACTCTGGGTGGACCATGGGAGGAAAGTGACTAGAGTCGCAACTGAAGAAATAATCACTGTATTGAGCCTCCTGGAACAGGCTGAGGAGCCTGAGTGAGTTTTAAAACAAGGGCAATGGCAAAGATACAGCCATGACATCATGACACTACAGAGAGGGAACACTTAATATTACCCAGAGCTGGCAGGGAAGACAACCAGAAGAACAATATTTGAGCTGATTCTTAAAAAAAAAAAAAAAAAAAAAAAAACATATACACAAGAAAGCCAAATTAGGAGAGAATTCCAGAAGGGAGTAGCATGTGCAAAAAAAAAAAAGAAAAAAGAGAAAGCAAAAATTAGCAAACGGAAAGTACTAAGTGTGCGTCAGAGAGTAGGGAAAGTGAGGGTCTTAAGAGGCCTTGAGAAGTCCCACCTTAACTAAAGACAACAAAAGACAAAACCCATGGTGGCATACCTTTTCTTATTTTAATAGATAACAAACATTATTATTAAGAACATTTTAAGAGGTAGCTTCCAAACAGGGTCACTGCATACAGTTATACAGAGTGCACATTGCCCAATTCCAAGGCAGCTGTTTGCATCAATACAATGTAAATGGCATCCCATGGAGCTGTGCAGTATGCCAGCCCTACCCCCGTTTCATTCCTTTTTAAAATTTTTCATTAAAGTTCTTTCTCTTCTTTAATGAAGAAAATCTTATGATAATAGAATCTTCAAACTGAAAGCGTCTATAAAATGAACCCCAGATTCCTGGGGCTTTAGCCTTTCGTTAACCAAATGAGATGAGGAATTATGGGTGTCTGATGTGCCAGGTAC